>NC_030426.2:16163698-16251198 GCF_001660625.3 Ictalurus punctatus | reverse complement strand
CCAATGTTGAGCTGACCAACACACACTCCGACCACCATGGGGCAGATCTCCATGATATCACCTCCACCAGAGCCCAAAAGGGCCATTAACCTCAATGGCTCACGTCACTGGGTCTCAGATTTGATTTGCTTAAGAGTGTGTGCCAGAGAAACTGTCTTACTTAAATTACTTTTGTTGTGTATTGTCTCCTGTGCAGTGACTTTGCTTGAACCTCCCTTAAAAAAAAAAAAACAAAACCTAAATGATTAAATCACAGAGGAATACATGTGTTGTGTTTCAAATGCTCCCCCAAAGATTGTTATTCCTTTGCATGGTCATTGTTTAGGAGGAATGATGACATGAGGGATCCTGGAAATTAAAGCTCATAATTGGCCGGTCTGAGGTATTGCACAAGTTTAACTCTAACATAGTGTCTCTAGAGCATTACTGCTTTTCAGTTTTAGTAAGCAATAGAGCCAGCTTAATCCACAGTATTGATTTACTCATACAGTGCTTATTTGTGTAGTTGGATGCTGTACGTAGAGGAAAAGAAATGGTTTAATGGATGATTTTTGATAGCTCATGGGACTCAAAAGTGTAAAAGTTCAGCCAAAAATGAAATTTCACAATTTCCCCTTACCACATATAATCAGTCAGCCAAGACATTTGTTTGTTTCTTGAGTCTGGCACAGAAGCTTCAAGATTATTGAAGTTAAGAAGTAAAGAAGAAAGCTTATATTTACCAGGTTAACATCTTATTAATGCATATTTCATACAGTGCTTATTTTATACATTGTTTATTTTGTATCAATACAATGGGAGTTGAGTTTTAGGTATGTTCTTCTCCCAAACTTTTTATTGTTTATGATTTTACTTCAATTTTTCTTCTGTCTGGTTTTCCTCCCTCTGTGGTTTTCTGCAGAGAGGATTTTCCATTCTTGATGTACATGAACACCTTTTGGCTTTTAAAACGTTGTACCACAGCCTATCAGAGACCCCTTAAAATGCCTTTATATCTAGGTGGGACATTGCAGACTGATGATATGAAGCTCCAGGCTGGGTCAAAGTAGCCCTTGATTAGGGTAAAATCATTTTTCTATTTTAAAATGTGTATATACTGCAAGGAGGAGTGCATGGTGGCTTACTGGTTAGAATTTTGCCTCGCACCTCCAGGGCTAGGGGGTTCAATTCCTGCGTCCACCCTGTGTGCATGGAGTTTGCATGTTCTCCGTGTTCTTTGTTTTTTTTCCCGGTTTCCTCCCCCAAGTCCAAAGACATGCGTTATAGGCAGGTTTCCAAATTGTCCGTAGTGTGTGAATGGGTGTGTGAGTGTGTATACAGTATGTGATTGTGCCCTGTAAGGGCTTGGAACCCTGTCCAGGGTGTCCCCAGCCTTGTGCCCCAAGCTCCCTGGGGTAGGCTCCAGGCTCCCCTGCGATCCTGCGTAGGATAAGCGGTACAGAAAATGGGTGTCACGATAACACACCTTCAGTTATTGTCGGTTTACATTTAATAACAAATGTCTAAGAGTAACTAATGTAATTGAATACAATTTAAAATAACTATACAATTATAGCATACCTTTAAGCTCACACACACACACATGACAGGCTAACATTGGCTATATTGCTATGACGGCACGTTTTGCCAAGTGGGGTTTTCAATTTCAATATCGATGCCAGTGTCAATAAAGCGGATTCAGTTGTGCTGAGTTGTTAAGTCTATTTTGCTTGTGGCACAGTGGTGCTGGATGCAGTTTTACTGTGTGCAGGAGGAAAAAGACCTCACCCTTTATGAATGGAAACAGTGCACAAGACACAACAGAGTCCAGCCCTGAAATCCACAGAACACAGATGCATCTCTACCTATGTACATACATACATACAAACCTAACTACCTATGTACATACATACACACATACATACGTATGTACATACATACATACATACACGCATACATATCTACCTATGTATATGCTACATGACTTTCCTAAAGAGAAATGTGCACACAGAAAACAACAGCAACAACAAGAACAACAACAACAATAATAATAATAATAATAATAATAATAATAATAATATCAACAACCACAACATCAATAATGCTTCCCCTTCTTTTTCTTCTTCTTCTTCTTCTTCTTGTCACATATCGAGGTTGAGCCAGAAGCAAGTGCAGATAATGACATTTATTGAAACAAACGTACTATGAAACAAAGACACTAAGACAACTTGGAATAACACTGTGGCATGACACAAAACACCGAGACACGCAAACACTGCAGACAAGGACTATATATACACACACGAGTGCTCATTAACAAAACGTGAGTCAGGTGCGGTGGTCATGTGACAGTGCAGTGCAGTGGCTGATGGGAAGTGGAGTTCAGAGTTTCTTGATACATGACACTCTTCTTATAATTATTACTATCCAGGCAAGGTAAGGTAACAATAAAGGCAAAAAACAATACTGTTCAATACGTAACTATGCAGTGATAAAGCAGGAACGAATGAGAAGTACTATGGTTACACTTAAGTTACTACTATTAACTACTAATGAATACTGGGTAATTATTTATTAAGTAATCATGAAATAATGGTTTGATAGCTCATTTTGAACTATGCAATAATTACCATCTTTATATACATATAAATATCCTGGAGTACTACTAACTAACTGTCGATTAATTACGTCTCACATACCTACTAGCTGATGCAGATTAGCCTTCTCTAACACTTCAGCAATTACAGTATAAATGTTTACAACCTAAAAACGCTGTGCTTAGAGGAGGCAGAGGTCAACACACCTCGTATTCACCACTGCCTCTTCTGAGCTCTCTTTGAACCTTTATATGTGGCAGTATGTGCACACTGGCCTACAAATGAGACTTGATATTGTCTAGTAGGATAGATTTCTAACTTTCTTACATCATTCTTTTCTGTAGGAGGAACTGTGATTATCTAGTGTTGAATAAACACCTTTCACAATCACAAAAATACACCACTCTGTGTATGTTGCCCTTCCATTGTCTTTCTGCTATCTTCTCCAAATATTACCAAATAAGTAAGTAATTTGTATACGTATGTTAGGTAATGACTGACATGTTACTGTGTCCTTCATTTGAGCCGGATCC
This sequence comes from Ictalurus punctatus, assembly GCF_001660625.3. Classification (NCBI taxonomy): domain Eukaryota; kingdom Metazoa; phylum Chordata; class Actinopteri; order Siluriformes; family Ictaluridae; genus Ictalurus; species Ictalurus punctatus. The sequence goes on along the minus strand of NC_030426.2, from coordinate 16,248,089 downwards.
CAGCGGAACAGGACCTGGCACCTCCAAAATATAGCACACCTGTGACGTGGAACCTTTTTCTATGGATCCGGCACTTCTGCTGCTGGAAGTTTAAAGTCTCATGCAGTAATATTATCAAAGCAAATAGTTTTACTTTTTAATTCAGCAAAAGTAAAACAGAACAACAACAACAGTAAAAATACTAAGCTTATATTGCGAGTGCTCCAATATTGCTAATAGCCAATCAATAGCCTGTTTTACATAATGTAATAATTTCAAATTCAAATGTCACCTGAATTAGTTGTCATAAAGCATACAGTCATGTAGCATGCATTGTAGAATGTGTCATGACAAAAAGAAAGCAGTTATCATTAACAACATTTTTAAAGAACACATTCTGTCAACAAGAAACTTGATAGAATGTGCAATAAATAAATGTTTCCCTTAGAAAGACTGAGAATACTCACTGCTATAAACAAGTTACGTCGCTGTACCAGTGTGACCAATTACAATCAATAGGCCTACCTATCAGTATTAAATATCATTGGCTAAGTGAGATTCTAGAAGCACTTTCATGTGTCTGTAAGTTCAGGGACCGGGACCATTCACATGCCTCCCGACCTGCCGGATCACCACCCTCTTATTGTTCTGGGACCTGCAGATTCACAAATTAAACACTGCTCCTTCCTTAGGAGTTACTAATCCTAAGTTAAACACATGCTAACGGCACTTTACTTAGCTAGTAGCTGTCCAGGAGATATATGAGACTTGGTAATTATCACTTAGTTCATACCCAGTGTTCATAAGTAGTTCACAGTAGTAAGGTGTTAATATAGTACAACTCATTCGTTCATATTTAGTCTCAGATATAGTTAGAGTTATCTGAATTATTGAGTTATTAATCAGTATTGTAAAGAGTTACAGGCCAATCATTTGAACTAAACATGAGGGGGAAAATGGAGTTACAGTTTTGGTTAATAATTATAGACTGAAAATTAAAAGCTTGTGTATAAACCTTTTTTTTTCTCGTTTTTGAAGGAACTCCACCCATATACCACACAAGCGCAGCAGCAACCTTGTTACCATGAAAACAAAACTATGAGTCGTAAAATGAGAACCAAATGCTGCAAACCCACAAGTTAAACCTCCAGCAAATGAGGAAAGGAGCTAATAATATTCCTGTGGACAGTTAATAGTCATAGATGACACTGGAGAGAGTGCAGTACTGGCATGTAAATGACTACACCATTACAGCACATACAGTATTATGCAATGAAATGCTGTACAGCACAAATGCCTTCAAAAATAATGAAATTAAACATTTCTCCATTAAATAAAAATACTATAAAGCGCAGTAAACAGTAATAAATGAAACAAAGGCAATATTTGGTGTGACGGCCCTTAGCTTTAAAAAAAAAGTACTCTCAGATAGAATTAATGTAGTTTTATAAGGAAATTAGTTGTTAAGTTTTACTGAGCATCTTGCAGAACCAACCACGGTTCTTCTGGAGACGCTTCTTATTTTTGTAGCAAAATCCAGCAGCTATCATTATGTTTTTTTTTGTCTGAAAAGTCTCTCTTACCATTTAATATGTTGGTTTCTTTACTGGCATACATGCATTTTTTTCTGTAACATTTAATCATGTGCTGGAAAACTAATGTTTGGAAATCTAAAATGTTTTTATACTGATTTGATGATGTACAACTCATAAAATACAAATCTATAACAAAGTTTGTACTAAAAAAAATAAACAAAAAAATGGGTGCCTAAGACTTTTGCACAGTACTCTATATGCACTTGAAATCACCAACAGTATATATTATAGCATATGCATGCTTTATTATACAGAAACACTCCCATGTAGTGACAAGTACCATACAGACTAAATGCCAGCATCTGGCATATGGAAAAAAAGAGCTAATAATATTATTGGTTACACTTAATATGGAAAAAAATGGACACAGATGACTAAAATTTAGGGCCAAGAACAGACATATGAGTTGAGGAGAAGAGGCTGGCAAATCTAGAAGATTGTACTGTGACAGATAAAACAACATGGTGGATGATGGATGATCTACGGTTTCAGTAGGAAAAGGACGTGTGGGTCTGAATCATTTGGCCAATTCAACAAAGTAAGTGCACTTATCTTTCTAACTAATGCAGACCAAACACTCCTCCCAAGAGCGTGTGGGGAAGCTGTTATTCTCATCTCTTTTGTTTAGATCTTTGAAGAGGGTCATTATCAAGTCTGCAAGCTTTGTTTAGGCTGACGCTCTAATAATCAGCAGCAAACTATACAAATCACAAATCAGTGATCAGTGAAGACAGTTCTCAAATGGTGACACCTTTTTTGGTGAAAGCTTCGTTCTTCTGAATGCACTGAAAACAACCTGGATTCGGACAGTCACAATAATGATGTGTTTGGAGACGCTTTACACAAGAAGGTCGGTTATCGTACACTCCATCATAGATTATAATTACAGTGCAGCAGTGGTGAAATTAATTTCAGGTGGGGAGAGGAAATATTCTAAATAAAACTGATGTGTGTTCTATACAGTTATTTTGATGTGTGACATGTTCATGCATTTTGAGTAGATGGCAGACAGTGTTAAGCATGGTGATGCTATTAATTTGTTATTTAATCATTTAAGGCATGATCTAGCATTAACTAATCTTGCTATAACTATAGATCATAAATTCAAAGCCTTTATGACAGTTACAGTGAGAATGATTCAAATAAAATGCTAGTAAATGGTGGACAATGATTTTGTTATCTTAAGAATCGATATCTATTCTGCTTTTTCTCCATCTGCATTAAATCTCCAGTACAGGCTGTCATGTTGATACCTCTGAACTCCCTCAGTGTAACTAACTATCTATCTATCTATCTATCTATCTATCTATCTATCTATCTATCTATCTATCTGTTTTTCTGTCTGTCTGTCTATTTACCTATCTAAAGGACTTTGCATATTGCACTGTGTTCTGGATTCTTATTCAGATATCTATCTCTCTTCTCAAGATGTAACAAATCAGAAATATGCTTTAGATGTCACTCTGGAAGTCTCAAACATCTAATGTGTTCCAGAACATCTAATGACACCATTTTTTTTTTATCTAGTTTTCTGTTTTGTGCTTTTGTAATAGATTTTTTGGAAGAGTTAAACATTCATGGCCTCATTTGAAAATCATCCAATAAAATATCCACTTAATTTGACTTACACATCCAGTGCCAGCCTGATAGTCTTTGCCAGAAACACAGGCCAGATGTTCCAGGAAGACCAAACTTTCATTATGGTTTGTTATTCAGTGGTAAAGCTCAGTTGCGTGTCTGAACCTCTGGATCCAATCGAACAATGTTTCCCCATCCCCTGCTCTCTCCATCAGGCCCTAAACACTACCAGATGCTGTACCCACCTCCACCCACACACACACACCCACACACACACACACACACACACACACACACACACACACAAGCTGGTGAATCCAGAATGCCAAGTCAATCAGGTAAAAGTGAAAGCAGATAGTTAAAGTGCAGAGGTGTGTGCTTATTGATTTACTTGGTTTCATCTTATTAAAAAGTCCTCTGTAAAGCTATGACCACTAACCACATAAGTCAAGTAAAAAATTAACCATTCATAACTTTATATAACAGTTTTTTTTAAATGGAGGAAGCCTCAGACAGACTTACTTTTAACCACTCAAGTACAAACCCTTTTATATAAATATTTTATATTTGAGCACATTTTTAAGTGTATTAACACATTTTAGCAAAACATCTTCCAAAATTTTTCATACTTAGTTTATATTATATATTTTTTTCAGATATCTTTTAACGCCTTTGACTAAAGAAGAACGTATTGAAATCATTCTCATAGCTGGATTGGGAAGCGGTCGCAAGGTTGTGATGGACTTTAAAAGGAAAACATGGTGAGCACATCGCATATGACAGTGCAGCCAAATTTATTAACAAATTCAAAAAGACTGGAAGTGTTGCAGACCAACCGAGAAGTGAACGTCCACAAGCATCCACTGACAAAGACACAACCGACGTGATGCTGGCAAACACAGTACCCTGTGTATGGAAACTTCTGGGACACCCTTTATATTCATGGTATACTCTATATTTCTAATTACTCTGATAAATATGTATTACATAGTCCATATTGGATTAAAAATTGCTCACATAAAATTCTAATTTAAGGTGGATCTAATATCTGTATATTTAATAAATTGAGAATATACTGTATGAGATGGACAATAGCATCATCAATGGAACACTGGGTTTGAGGCAGAAACACACCCTGATTGAGATGCCAGTTCATCGCAACACACACACACACACACACACACACACACACACACACACATCTGAACAGTGATTTACAGCTTGGGGCAATTAGTCGTCATCACTTTACCTACGGGCATGTTTTTGGAAGATGAGAGGAAACCAGAGCAACCAGAGGAAACCCATGTGGACACAAAGAAAACATGCAAAACTCCACACAGACAGGAACCCATGCTCAGGACTAAACTGGGTCCTTGGAGTTGTGAGGCAGCAACACTACCTCCTCCCTAGTCATATCCAATTCCAATTTGTTACCTAGGTGAGCTGCATATGCAACATGACAGGCTGACTGAATGTGTTTGGAAGAACTTACTGCCCTTTTCTGTGTGTACAGTTGCTAACAGTGCTAACAGATGCCAGTGATAGGCTAGTGACCCTCTGATCTCTCTCTCTCTCTCTCTCTCTCTCTCTCTCTCTCTCTATCTATCTATCTATCGATCCATCTATAGCCAATCATAGGTGTCTGCAAGCTTATGTATGCAGAAGAGGGCAGACATTGCAATTCCTCTGAGTGCGTTCTGCTGCCCTGTGATGCAGTATGAACAGCAGCTAAAAAAGACACGTTAGTCTTCACCCTCCCCAGCTGGTAGCTGTCGTATGATAGGGGAGAGCTGGCTGATGGGTTGGAATTAGTGTGACCAAATAGAGGAAAAAACTGCAATAAGAGGAACATTTTGGCTGACAGATTTCTTCACTTGAGTGAAACAAAAAAAAGGCAATTATGTGTGGGCATGGTGTGATATGATTTTGAATAACAATAATAAAAGAGCCAAGATCAATTCCAGTGGGAGTCAATGATTATAGGTTTCATTTTCTATTTTTTTTTTTCCAGAAAGAAGAGACCATATCCTACCCTCTAAATACTGGAAGAATTTTTTAAAAATCACATCCCTTTTCTATACAATTGCCAACAGATTTCAGTATAAACCCTTTTAAGCTCCCTTTTAAAGTCAGCTATGTACAAACAGCTGAAAAGAGATGAGCCAAAAAAAAATTATTCAATATGGTTATGGGTTTATTATCTGAAAAGGGCTCAAGAATAAATTCATGAGAGGTTCTAAAATATAATACTCTTGAAGGCCTACCCTTTTTTTGCATGGCTCATGACTCTTCTTTAACCTTGTCCATTTCTTTCTAGATAGAGTGTATCCCACGGCCAGATCACTCAAGGTGGAGCTGGGTCAGTTATTCTGTGTGTTTACGTCACCCCCTTAGGGAAAAGGGCTGGAGAGTTCAAAGCTAAAAATGTGAGAAATGTGGGGTGAAAGAGACTCTGTGTGTGTGTGAGAGAGACCTCTGGGCCAATAGAGCATAGCGTTTGATTGATGCTCAGCATGGAGAAGAAGAGGAGGCTTTGTCACTACCTACCGGCCTCATCGAGAGAACTATTTAAGCTTTCCTGAGCCTCAGAGTGTCTGGATTTCACGTTTTCCTGCTCAGGATTTTTCGCTATCTTCCACAAACACCAACCGGATACCATTACACAAGACTATACAGGAACAACGTTGTGTAGACGTTTTACTGGAAGTGCATGAGGTGTTATCACACATGGGTGGACAAAAATTAGTTGATAGTGCTAAATAAACAAGCTTCTTCCAAGTCAGCCTTTAATCCACTTATGAAGGAGAAAATGAAGGTCTCCGAGTGCTATGAATTGTTATGAATGAGAATTTTACTTAATAGAGAAAACCTGATTTAATTTAAGACTAGGATCACAGAATGTGAGGCTTCAAAACAAGGACATTCCTTGAAAATGGAAAAGACACTACACTAGTCCAGCAGTAACTATGGACAGGCACCCTAGCCAATACTTTTATATAATTTTCAATAATTAAATGATAACTAGGTATGATGAAAATACACCCTGGATGGGATGCCAGTCCACTGAATGGCACCATTCACACACACTCATTCACACCTAGGGGCATTTTATCTTAGGTAACCAGAGAACCCAGGGGAAACCCATGTGGACCAAGGGAGAACATGCATAGAAACTATACACACGCACACACACACACACACACACACACACACACACACACACACACACACACACACACACACACACACACACACACACACACACACACACACACACAGTATCCAGAGCGCAGGATCAAATCGAGGAACCTGGAGCTATAAAGCAGCAACGCTACCTGCTGTGCCACCACACGACCCCACCTTTGCAACTTTTCATATGAATTGAGTTATGCAAAATATTACTACATTTGCAAGTGTGATGCGTACATGATGCCTACTTTTCTTCTATTGTTTTTCAGGTAACACTTCTCTCTGCAACCGACAACCCATGAAGTGATACATCAGCTACCTGTTATGGAATTGTGGCAAAGTATTGTTACCTTACAGCTACAGGGAATTCAATTTCCCAGTTCAATTCCGAATGCCTGTGTGCATGGTGCTCTGCTATGCACAGGCATCCCATCCAGGATTTATTCCCATCTCATGTCCAGTGTTCCAGGGATTGGTTCTGTCTCCTTGACCAGGATAAAGTGGTTATAGAATATTGATCCAGAAAAATTGGCATGATTCCAGATTATAACCATGGACTTCAGTGCCCACATTAAATATTCCAAACATCTTCTAATTCCCTAAGACCTTTATGCAGGATTATATAAGATTATCAGACAAGTCTGCATTTATACTTAGTTTGATGTTGCAGTATTCACTGAGGTATTACTGGTATTGGTTTATGTAGCAGGTAATTAACACACATTAAATCTGTCTCTGTATATATTAACACACTGGTACTTTGAGGATGGGAGCATTAGAATCTCTTTTATGGTGGCTCTGTCATAGTGTTTTGCATTAATCACTATCCTCAGCTATTAAAGCTGATTTAATATCCACTTATACACTACTAGGGCTTAATATACAAGTGCTTGTCACTTTTTTATAATGAAACATCAATTGCAATTTATTGATTGAAAGCTGGTATTTGTGAGTGGGACTCAACATTGTGTGGATTTGGAGCAGAAGATAGAAGGGAGACAGGGAGGTAATGAAGTAGCTCATGTTGGCGTAATGGTTGGCTTCCTCACAGCTGTTACCTTAAAGCCTCTCAGAGGAGTAATCATCTCTTTCCTCTGATCTCAATAACAGAAGCTCAGTCTCTGCCTTCAGTCTGTGGTGTGCCTTATACAAAGTTAATGTCTACAAAGTTAATGTCTATAATGGTATTTTCACTTAAATAGAACTAGAGAGAGCCACTTAAGCAGAGTTAGAGAGACAGAGGCAGAGAATCATCTTGGTTTATCACTCCCTGTAATTCTGCTTCAGTTAAACATAAAAATGGTAACATCCTTGATTACAACTGTAAGAAAGAGTATTGTGTCCCCTAAAACTACTAATAGCTAGTGGTGGAAAAAGTACAGAGAAATTGGTATGGTGTCAGAATCTTACTCACTTAAAAGTGGAAGTATGGAGGCAATACTACTTAGGCAGTCTACTTAAATCAGAAAGTATCAACATGTAATCTATTATGCTCAAATATTCATGAGAAAAAAGTTAATAATTTAATTCATTGTGCCTGACTCTGCATGATTAGTCAGTTCATTAAGCAATCAGTATTCTGTTCAGACAAACCTGGATATGCTGGTTAGCTAATGTTCCTAGAAATTCTGGTTAGATAATGTTTAGTAACCCCTTTAGAATGAACAATGACATGTTAGCAAAGAAAACTTTGATTTAAACTTAATTTTCTAGCTAATTTTACAACTAAACTAGCAAGCTAATTTAAAACCCAACAAAATCTAACTTAAAAAACTTAACAACCTAAAAGTGTAATGAGCTAACTTACTATAGTAAGTATACTGTGGTGTTATATATAAGTATATATATACTTAAAACTAGCTAGCTAATTTAACTAGCTACATTACAAAACTTAAATTACCAAACATAAAGTTAACTTACTTTTTTATATTTGATGGTAATGTTTAAGAGTCGATATTTAGCGTATGTGGGAGGCAAATGAAACATCTCATTCTGTATGAGGAAAGGAAGGAATATGTACTGTATGTGTTGATTTTGTATTGGTGCTGCTTCTTATTACATATATAATTTATTGGGATATTTTGGCGGAGCATTTATATCCATGCTTATGCTTATCCACACACTACAATAAAAAAAGACTACTGCATAAGAAGTACATATATCCCCTTCTATCTTCTCTCTCCTTGAGTCCTCTCAGAACATATAAAGAGTGCCTACATATTTCACGATGGTGGGCTTTGATTGATTTCTGGGACCATCACACCTATATGTGGTTCTTCCCCAAACTGTTGATACAAAGTTGGAAGCAGACAATTGTATAGAACGTATGAAATCTAGTTAAAAGTCTTCCCAGAAGAGTGGAGGTTATTATATTATACAGCAAGGTGGAATATGTAATGGCATGTTAAAAAAACACATACGAGTGTCATAGACAAGTGTCCGCAAACTTTTGGCCATACAGTGTATGATTAAGAAATCAAGGAGCATCATGGGATGCATTCAAAGTTTTAATGCTTGTCTTACTTTAAATTCCCTGGACTTTCATTACTAACTCTTAGTATTTCCTATTAGTTTCACTGTATATTTACTGAATAATATGCTTAAAGATTAATAAGTGTAAACCGGGAATGTAAGTTCTGGGAATGTAAGTAATAAACCAGGAATGTAAGTGGTTAATCAGCTAAGCTGACTTCTAAAATATTAAACCAATCCACATCACAATGGCCACATTGAATTTTGTCTCATGGAGAGTACAGAGAGCTACCTAGGAATAGCACATAGCTTATAGAGTAGTGCCAGCAGAATAATGTGAAGGACTGTAGAAATTGTAGAAACTATCATTTAAACCCAGAGGCCTCCAAATTTACTCCTTGCTGCAGGTGAAGCTATAAAGGGTAACACTCTATCGTTAATGCCGACTGGGTGAAAAGATATTTATCTTCCCCCCATTTCACCCCTGTAATGAAGATATCACCTGTTGCAATATTACCTTCACTTGGCTAATGTCATTTCCTGGTAAAAAATAAACGTGTTATTCTTTTATTGCCCCAGACCTGTCCACAAAAATAAGTGCTGCAGTTCAAGTGACTCTTTTGCAAACATGTCTCCCATGTCTGCAACAAATCATGAGCTTACAGATGTTAATGTATTATAACAGCTTCCTTAACAAATCTTTTACGTTAAATCAAGTGACATATTGCTATTCTACACAGAGTCACTCAGAGGTTAGCTATTATAAACACTGATTTAAATTGCCTCAATTATAGGTCAAGGTCAGTACTACTGCATAAACCCAAATGAAATCCAGAAATGGTGAGACAGAGTTCTCATTACTGCTTTCGATCATTAGTCAACTTTGGAGTTCACTTAAAAATACATCTGATACAAAAATACATCCATTTTCACATCTTTTTAAGTTTTGTTTTAATAATGTTTTCATTCTGTAATAATTTATTAAGTTATGTAGGAAAAAGGTGAACTCTAGTGTATAAAAGGTACTATGATAGGAAAAGAAATAAAAATAGATCTTTCAATCTATTTCAAGCTAATAATAATAATAATAATAATAATAATATCAAATTCCAAAATGATGATCATGATGATGGCAGTGATGATGATGATAATGATGATTATTATGATTATTATTATTGTTATTGTTATTATTATCATCATCTGCTCATAATAATAATAATTATTATTATCATCTATGTGCAGTAATTTAGGGCTTGTCTGTGTTTCATTATTTTAGTTACTCCTCTTCTCCACTTCAGAAGCACTGAATAGTTCATTGTTCCAACCTCCTGTGTCACTGCCATAGTCCAAGGATGACACATTGCAACACAGTACCATTGAGCTGCTGGGGTTTTAGGCCAGTAGTTCTGTTAAACATCATTAAAATAGCATGAAAACATTTTTGTGGAGAAGAGGAGAGGCAGGAGTCCATGTAAGCATTTATATAGTCAGACAGAGTGGTGTTCTGGAGGATCAATAACGGTCCAGAGACGTTAGCGTGCATGGATTGCATAAACAGCTCAGAAGCGGTCCAGATATGAAGGCCAGTTTGTGTCTATATCTGCCTTTGTACTGAGACATCTGCTTTCACTGCTCTCAAATGTGCCAAAGTCAAGAGGCCTGGAATATTAATGTTCCCCTGGTGATTCTATCACGATTTTTCACAAGAAAAAAAAATCATATCGGTTTGATTATTCTGTGAATAAACAGACCTGCTGACCCTGGTCATGTGTGTGCTGGGATAGTGGTTTCTCACCGTATATGGCAAACTAAACAGAAACACACAGGATTATGACCCTGGACCATTTACTCAAAGTGACTGCCTTGTTTACTTTAGTGTCCTTGACAGTTTTATTTTTCTTGCTGTAATATATTAGCATGATGGGATGGCTGTAGTGGCGCATTGCTACACTGAATACCTCAATCCAGAATATTTATGATACATTAACGTGTTGGGTTAACTGCCAAACTAGCTATATTACAATATAGCTGTGCTGTGATGGTGAAAGACAAGGATTTTCAAGGTTAATACTCTACTGAAAGGAATGAATCCATGAAAATATTCCTCTTTTTCTTTATCGGGGACACATCTGAGTGGATTTAAGTGGATGGACCATTTTAGTTATGGAGGAGCAAATTTTAGGATATAGAAACACTCTTCAGAGTCTCCTCAAATTCGTGTGTAATGCTGCCATGTTCTATGGTATGACACTTAAGTTTGAAAACATGATTTGCGATTGATCTCATTTATTGCCTTTATTTTATTTTAGACATTTTCCACCTGTTAGCTGAGTCCCTCTCATAGATATAAAACTGGGAAAGTAATGGCAAATACATTGGTCCCTGACCACCTGCTGGATCTTTGTGAACTGTTGGCGGCTGTGGCTCAGGTAGTAGAGCGGGTCTTCCACTAATCATAGGGTTGGCGGTTTGATTCCCAGCCCACATGACTCCACATGCCAAAGTGTCCTTGGGCAAGACACTGAACCCCAAGTTGCTCCCGATGGCAAGTTAGTGCCTTACAGTTCTGCTACCATTGGTGTGTGTGTGTGTGAATGGGTGAATAAGACACAGTGTAAAGCACTTTGGATAAAAGTGCTATATAAGTGAGCCATTTACCATTTTACCAACTGCTGTAATGTCACAGGGTAGGCTATCTGCCCTATAGATATCACAGATGACTGCAATCAGCCAGCATCAATCTATGTGATAGAGGAGAGAGAAATATCACCTTTACCACCCCAAAAGAAGGGCAATAATGCTCTATTGGTATCTCAAACATGGATGACTATGGTATTGTTGGACTTTGGCCAGAATTCCTCTCCAAACACATTCCAGTGGGAGTAAGCTTCACTGCATGACTGAACCAGTCATGCTAAGATGCTTTCCATTAACTATTCATTTTCAGACATTTTCTAAATGCAGATAAATTTGACAACTTTATCATTTGGTCCATAAGCATGGCAATCGCTTCATAGTTTCAACATAAGAATTTTTCTATGACAGTGGAAAGTCATAAACTAATGACTCAAAGGACTATGATGTTCGTAAAAGAAGGTTCCACATTCAGTATTTATTTACCAGACCAGCAAGAAGTATTAAATCATCCCAATTAAATAATAAAGCGAATTTATCCTTTCAGTGCTTTTTGCAACAGAGCTGCTTTAAAGCCCCCTGCATTGCTATCTGGCACAATCCAATAACAATTTCATAAGAGGCCCACTAAGAAGTGATGCACTTGGTTTAAAATCCTGACAATTGAAAATAGCCTAACCCTAATGAGGGCAAAAGAATGTTTACAGCAATTCATTTGTATAGTACTCTTAAACAATAGACATTTTCATAAAAAAAAAAAAAAAAACTTTGGAGAAATTCAGACCAGAGCCCTAACAAGGCTAAATGTAAGTAAATGTAAATGTAGGAAGTAAAAAATACCCAGCAGAGCATAAATATTGACTTTAGTATTCTGCAGCTCATTTTCTCTTTACTCTACTGTTGGAGTTGGGTTTGGTTTTTGGTATTGAACAGACACACTCCCCAGTGCATCAGAATCACTGATTTTAAGACCAGTAAGCATCACATGATTTCACGTGTCACCTCACCTTTTCAGTGCTGCTTACTTTTCAGTTTGCCCTTTAAATAAACATTCGAGATCTACAGATGTTCTCCATCAGCCTCAATTAAACCATCAAATAAACAAAAGGAAACAATTACTGCAAATGAAGTAATAATCACCAGCATGGCATCATCTATAGCGACATTTTACTCACCCCAGTTCTCTGAGTGTTTATGCTCCACAGTCACTGGGCTAATGTAACAGCTCATAAGGGGTATGTGATAAACAAAAGTCAATGCAATATGCAATTACCTCTATATAGAGAGTAATACAATGTCTTCATATGATTAAAGCAATATAATAGACTACCTGATGAGGTGCAAATTTGTTCCATAATGTTATAAACACAGTGGCTTTTTCTCAACAACACTCATGTGAAGAATGGACATGCATTCCTTGAAAGAATGTTCTTGCCAAGTTACCTTGTAAGAAGGATATAAGAGCAGAAAATACTTCTATAAGAATTTTAGAGGAGCTGTGTACTTGCTTCTTGAACCAGAATTATCCAGTTAACGAAAAGTTATAACAGACAGTTATTTTTTGCTTATCTAATTAGCTAAACTCTCTTCTCTTGATGAAATTTGTATAATCACAACTGCCTATACTAAATCTGACTTTGCATTATACATTTATTGCCTGCCTTATTGTATTTCAAAACCAGATTTTTAAGGTACCATTTATTTAAAAACACAAACAAAAAAGAAACTGCCTCATCTATCCTTAATAAATGTCTAATTATTTTGGGTTATGGGTCTTCCAAATCACTCTTTAAAAATCCCCATAATTAAACCACACTTGTGTTCTTCATTAATGGAATTTGTGCACTAGAAGATGATGTAAACTGAGTACACAGTAATGCATTGTATTGAGAAACCCCATGTTCAACCACAAAGCAAAGTATATTATTATAATCACATTACACTCATAAATTATTAATAAGAAAAATTAAACAAACCAGTGCCAAGAACCTCAATTAGCCTCTGAAACTACCATGACCCTTTTGTGGGTCCAGACTTACATTCCTCGAGCTCATAACAACTTATCTAACTTTACCATTAGGTTAACTGCAGTTACTGTGTTCTGTTTGTTTATAAGCACACTATTAATACAATCATTATGTAAATAGCGTACATATAACTGAAGCAGTCATGTCAGATTTTCTCTTGTTATTTTCTTTCTTAGGGTGGAAATGTACTATGATGTGAATTTGTAGGAAATCACATTTTAACATTAGCTAGTTAGCTGTTTGTCTTTGGAAAACTCTTGGGTGAGGTCCACTTAATAATAAGCAGTTCCATAGCTTTCCAGACAAAAGATATCAGAGCTCATCTTCTGTGTATGCTTCTGGATGTTCCTGGAATCCATAAAGGTTTTGGGTTTTTCAACATCGTACACACTCCTCCAGGTAACACAGTTGAAGCTAATCAGAGTCTTCACTTTCTTCACTCCCACAATGCCCAACACACTGAAGGTTCTGGACAGAGATTGGGCAGCAAGACTTCTCCCTATGATGGTGTCAGTGTTAGGAATTTGAAAAGGATCCCAGCCCCCCACTCTGCCCCAGGTTACAAATCCCACCAGTGTTATGATGGAGCCTTAATTTTGCAGAACATTGTCATCTACTCTGCATCCTCATCTCAGGATTTAGACACCATTGGATTGCATGACTCTCTATACTTCAATTAGATGAACTTGCAGCTGTTCTTCAGGCACTCGGCGAGGCCCAGACATCTCATGAGACCCTCTCCAAGACCCTAACTGCTGAGATTAGCACTTATGCTGCTAGGCCTTGCAATAGAGATTGCTCTATTGGCATCCTCTCACACGTTCCTCAGCTGAAGGTCCGACATGTCAAGATCAACTTCTTGCTTCAGAGGATCTACTAGAGAACTACATTCTGCCAATTACTAGGACATCAAGACACTTTGATGGTATGCTGATCTGTTGCACTCTTAAGTGTACAGGTATATCCATTTGTCCTGCAACTGTAAGCTTCTAATGATGACCGATAACTGAATGAAAACATGAATTCACTCTTTCACTGAATTCCAGTCAGTTGGCAAACATTTGTTTTTCTAATCTTGGGAAGTATAAAAATAATTGTGACTTACTGGATATCATTGGTATACCTGCCTTCTGCAGTGAATAAACCTGGTAAGGCATAAAGTGCTCATAATTTTAACTTTTGCTCCATAAGTTTTGATATATTTATTGTCTGCGTGTGTGTGCGCGCACGTGGCAGTAAATTCTCTGTCTGTCTTAGTCTTTTCATGGTGGTAAAACCTGCTAAAGTTCCACCTGCTCCTCTCAAAGGAGCCACAGAAAAACATGTCACCTGGAGAACACCCAGAGAACTGGCTGTGTCTGGAAAAAGAGAGGGAGAAAAAGTATAGGAAAGTGGCGAGGGAGGAAGATAGCAGTGAAATAAGACTGAAGACAGAAGGATGGAAAGACAGCAAGCAATGCAACGCAATAAAACACAGTGTGTGTGTGTGTGTGTGTGTGTGTGTGTGTGTGTGTGTGTGTGTGCCATTGTGTAAAGGGACATCTCTCTCTTGTGCCAGGAGACAGATACAGCCAGACAGAGGAGGAGGAAGGACAGACATGACGGAACATTTAGTGCTGTGTGGGGAAAGGGCTCCCTCAGGAGCATTCACCATCACTCATGCTACACTTAACTGGCTGTCCTCTCAAACACACCATAGTCTGGATAGCAGTGTACATGTCAGTGTATGCATGAACTGTAAATTAAAGTATTCTCAGTGACTATACAAGTCTGATGCTGGTCAGACATATTTACCATTTCTAAAGTTTTCCTCAATTTCTATGAATTGAACGACGGGAGAGCAATACTGGTGCATTTTCAGAAATATAAAACATGTTTATTCAAATAAGAGTTTATATTTAGTGGACAAGGAAGAGCTTAGGAGAAGCTGGAGGAGTGAAGTTTCCAGGATGGTGGAAAGGCCTTGCCCTTATAAGCTTATTCGAGTTGCATAATGTTTGAACTTTGCTCACAGAGCCTTTCAGAAGCAAACCATTGCTGTTCATATTAGAGACCTAATATGACATAATGAGAAATAATGTAAACATTCTTAAAAATTGCAAATGTGAAGAAATGTATCCTGCAACAACACCATGCTTTGTAGCAGGATATTTCATGTGAAATTGCCTGTGTAACAGATTTATTTATTTGGTTTACGGAGAGTAACTGATGTTTGCTTGGGCATGTATTGTTTGCTGTTACTTGAAGTATCATTAGCTAACTTAGCTAGCTATGTTAGCTAGCCAATGTTCTGTGCAAATATCACCTAGCAAATAGCACCTTACTATGCAAGGCACATTTATTGTACTGAAAATAATTGTTTACAAAACTGCAAGTGTATATGAAACTATAGATCATAATGAAGGGGTCCTCAGACTTCCATGGCCAATGTATGAAGGCTAATAATAATAATAATAAGAATAAGAATAATCTGACAGCTTTAATTACTATTATTATTAACAAATATTCAGTATATTTATGTCAGGAAACCCCAGGTGGGATCTGTTGAGAACCTGCGTCATAGTGTATTATGGATTCAGATGATAATGTCATATCATAGCAAACCAGTGACTACATTTCCCATCCCGCACTGCGGCCTACAAACATTTCCCAGAATACTTACCTTGACAGTCAGCCTGGCAGATAAACCTGCCCTGCCATTCACCACCTATTATATTCAGGCAAAGAGGGTGGGCCCCACACCAGAGCTCCAACCTGAGACCCATAAGGTGGTCTCACCCACAGAGCTCCAGCAGGTGGTCAACGTGGCAACCTCATCTCCAGAACTCCAACCTGAGATCCACGAGGTGGTCTCACGCGCAGAGCTCCAGTCGAAGGTCAACGTGGCAACCTCCTCCTCAAAGGTCGAAGAGATAGCCTCCCAAGCCATGTTCCTGTCCAAGGTCGAAGAGACAGCCTCTCAAACTATGTTCACGCCCGAGTCTGCCTACACGGACAACCAAGTTCTGTTCACACCTGAGTCTGCCAACACGGACAATCAAGTTCTGCTCACGCTCGAGTCTGCCGACACGAACAAACAAGTTCTGCTCACGCCCGAGTCTGCCTACACGGACAACCAAGTTCTGCTCACACCCTAGTCTGCCGACACGGACAATCAAGTTCTGCTCACGACCGAGTTTGCTGACACTGCCAACCAAGTTATGCTCAGGCTTGAGACTGATGACCCGGACAACCAAGTTATGCTCAGGCTTGAGACTGACGACACGGCCAAGCAAGCTCTGCCTACACCGAAGTGTGGTGACACAGCCAACCGAGTTCAGCCAGCAGAGTCAGTGAAGAACGACACTCAGCCTCTCTGTGTGACTGAGGATGCCGCTCAGCATCCCTGTACAACTGAGGATGTCTCTCCACCTCCCTGCTCAGCCGAGGATTTCGCTTGGCCTCCCTGCTCCGCTGAGGACATCGCTCCGCATCCCTGCTCAGCTGAGGATGTCGCTCCGCATCCCTGCTCAGCCAGGACGTCACTCCGCCTCCCTGCTCAGCTGAGTGACGTCGTAGCGTATTATGGATTCAGATGATATCACAGCAAGTCATATCACAGCAAATCAGTGACTACATTTCCCATCCTGCACTGCAGCCTATAAACATGGCCACGATGGACCTCAATTCCCAGAACACCCACCTTCATTCTAATGAAGCACACCTGCATCCAGTTCACAGCACAATCACAACCACAGTTTAAAAGGACTTTCAAAGCATTCACTTTTTTGCGAAGTATTACGTGAGTTTCTCATATACCAAGCGTTTGTTTCTCAATTCATGTGCTACAGTTTCGATCTTGTTCTCGCCCTCGTTCTTGATTCCTGTTTTGCCTCGTTTATGGCCATTATCACCTGACCTATTGCCTGTTTTTTGACCACACTATTGTCTCATGTTTTGGATTTGTCTGCCTGCCTCTGTTTAATAAAACCCTTATCTGCCTTTGCATCTGTCCTAACCTCCATCACATTCAGTTACGTGTCAGATAAAACTACTGAATTTAAATTTCCAAATAAACAATGCATTATCGTACCGAAAATAAGATTTTTTTTTGTGTGCAGAAAACAAAAGTTAACTTTGATTCTGTTAAATATCGTAAAGGAAATACAAGTCTACAAGTTTAAGACTGATTAAGGAAAATCAAACATTGTGTGGAATATCACCCATAATGTCAGTTTGCTGTGGCTGTACAATGTAGATTGGTAGTTTAGCACAATGAATACCTCTTTAATTGGACACTCTGGATGGATAGATGGATGGATGGATGGATGGATGGATAGTGTGCAAGAATAGCTATTTGTCTAATGCTAGCTAGATAACTTTGTTTGGATACAGTCATTTATAGCTAGCTGACTGATACAAGTGATCTCATATTTATTCAAGCTACTATGTGCTTGTAATCAAATTGACATATTAAATGCACATGAGTGTGCTAGATAGTGAGATGTAAGGGAATTTCATCTAGCCAGGTGACCAGGTAATATCGAGCAGGCAATGTTCCCCACATTTGAAGACTTAAGATGTTCTAATCTTGTGTTTGAATGATCCACAAAATCCCACTTACATTGCAAAGATGCTAGGTCAAGTACTAAATGAAGTAAGATCATTTGCTTTAATTTATTTTCTGCCTACATATCTGAAAAGACATTTTGGGAGACCCTTTGCACTGACATTCTTTAATTTAACAGTGTTACAAGAGATGTAATAGAATTGTAGGATGTCATGAAGGCTGGAATGTAGTGATGCTTAAAAAGACAAAAACATGTAGAAGCGTGTGTTCAATAGAAGAGAGAAAACAGCACTCCTTAGTCCTTCAAAATCATTATTTGCAGATGGGAACTGGTTGGACAGCATTGCCAGTGAGCTGATTTGACACAACTGGACTGTTGTGGTTTCTCACTACGAGAGATTTTAGATGGACTTGGGCCAGATTGAGTTGTGTAAGTTAAAACCCACCAAGCCATGAAAACCTCACTTCTTTCAGTGTAACCTTAAACTGTGTATTCAGAAACACTTAAGGGGTCTGACTTTTAGTTTATGTATAGGCTTGAAGATACATACAGTGTGTCTTCAATGGCCAGTGCAGTGGTAGCTCAGTGGAAAGTACTGGACTACTGATTCTAAGCTGCCAATGCTGGGCCCATGAGCAATTATTTTAACCCTTAACTGCTCAGTTGTATAAATTAGATAAATGTGAAAAAAGTCACATCCTTTCACTTCTATAAGTTGCTCTGCCCAATGAGTAAATGTAAACATAATGTACATCCACTAGTCTACAAACTGACCTTCTTCAACTGTGGTGAACTCTGACCTGTTGAACTGAAATGGATGACTACTGTGTTATAATAGACTTATTGTTCTCACTCTTTTAGACAGCAATGAACAATCACATATGTGACATGTAACAGGTCCCTTAACGGCATATGTCTGTTTTATTGTGTCTGAAGATGAGTCACAGTTCTGACATTTCAAGGTAAGTGGGTATATATGAGAGAAGAGGCCTATTTTTCAGTATGGCCCCAGAGGTTTGCTTGTCTGGTTGTCTGAATCTCTCTTCCCATTCATCACTGGTATGTATCAGCAAACCACATCATGCCTATGTGTGTTTGACCTCTCAGAGGGAAAGATCTAGAATCAGATGCATGAGTACATGTGAATACAATTACGGGCATTGCCAAGCATAGCTCATAAAATATGTATAGGAAATCAGGCATATGTTAGCTAGGTTAGCCAACTTGAAAAAATGGAATCAATTAGCAATGAAAACAAATGAAATGTTAATAAATGGATCACAGTAGTGAGAGTGAAAACTTTAATCCAAATTCAATTTAGTGAGAAGCACTCCTTGGCCATCCTGTTAAGGCCAAGGCTAATAGTGAGAAGAGTTGGCTAGAGAAATCCTCAGAAGAGAAGCACGCCTGTCACGATCACTTAGAAACACACTTTTTGCAATATAGTTCGTATGTATTCCAGCTCATTACTACAACAATAATCATATCCAGTATGATATTTGTGTGTCAGTACAGTACTGGTTGATTATTATGCTGTGAAGCTGGTAGGGTCCAAGCTGTAATTTTATTACCTGTAATTCCCTCTAGTGGTTACTTTGTGTAAGAGGAGGTTAAAAGTTCTCCTGACATTACAGTTTTATCTGTTTTCTTTGCAATTTGTCCAAATGCATACACAGCATGGCCTGCCTTCTGAACTCTTAGAAGAGTAAATATTTTCTACAGACCTGAACAAATATAATAGTTGCTTTGACTTAATTTGCAGTTCAACTTCAC
The DNA here is from genome assembly GCF_001660625.3 of Ictalurus punctatus. Lineage (NCBI taxonomy): Eukaryota > Metazoa > Chordata > Actinopteri > Siluriformes > Ictaluridae > Ictalurus > Ictalurus punctatus. Next base: position 16,228,292 of record NC_030426.2, on the reverse strand, counting down.
TGCAAAACACTACACACCGTTTTAATTTGTAAAAACATTATAATAATGCATTAGTCTGCTAACACATGAATCATTAAGTAAAATTAAAAGTGCCAATGAATGATGACAATTCCTTTCCTGAAGAAACACCAATCTAGAGTCATAACTACTGAATACTGTATCCTCTTCACTAGCCATTAACATATATTCCTTATATGCTACAATTCCTAAAATATCTTATTTAAAAAAACACAATTTCCAGTATCTGTCAGAGGGGGATGAGCTCCCCCTACTGAGTATTGGTTCCTCTAAAAGATTCTTGCTCTTTATTTTCAGCCTAGGGAGTTTTTCCTGCCTCTGTTGTGCTTGGATAGTTCACTGAAGGTTGAGGCATGGTTGTCTCTAGATGCACCAAGACAATCTCAAGTATAATAAAATTCTACTATATTGCACAGTGCAAAAGTTTGCTTCCCCTTAGAACACAATGAAGACACAAATATTTTTCAGTATGAACAACAAACAAATTATGTAAGTAAAGATATTAACAGGAAACAAAATATACAAATATAATGATATAAATATTCTTGGTACATTTTAAACCTGTATAACCCTTATAACTGCCTCCAACCTAATTTCCATCCTCTGAGCAACTTCTGCATAATTTCAATTGTAATATTCACACCAAATATAATCTCCGCCCATCATAACAAATATCAGTTACCTTTTGGTTTAGATATTCAATTTTTGTGAACCTCCAATTTTGTAGATTTGTGATCCAGCCACAAATTTAGTTTTGCGATTATACACACTGAGCCAACTACCAGCAGGTTTAGGTTAGCCCCAACTGCAGCCATTTTTATGTCTGGCCTTAAAAAACACTTGTTCCCCTGTGCCTTTGATTTATCTCTTAATGTCTCAGCATATTATTCAGTTATTCGTCTTAGTTAGAAACTGTTATCACATATTCACAGTGAGACAGAGATCAGAAGCATTGGTTGTGGTTGCAAGAATGAGGAATGCATTAATCATTCCTTAATCATTTAAAATATGTTGCTTAATTTACAATTTAATTGATCTTTGTGAATTATTTATGTAGAACTGTATAACGCATTCTGAATTACTTTTGTTTATAAAATATGCTGTACAAACAAACCTGCATTGCCTATGTTTATAAAAGCTCTTTAGTGGGGAAAAAAAAGTCATGTAAAATGGTAGGTTATGCATGTCAAAACCAAGTGAAGGAATGCCTGGGACAGTTTCCAGAGCAAGTGGAGTTTTCCTATGTGTTCATTTACCAGCCAAGTACTAACAGCAAAGACTTTACCTTGTGCCCATGACCTTGCATGTGTAGCTTAAAAAAGGCCCTTGCTACATCACTCTTGTCCTTTGACCATTCTTGTCAATCCAAACAGTGGTGATCCATTTAGCTGTAAATCCTCAGCTACATATGTAACCTGCTGTTCTACTTCCTTACCTTACCTTCTAGTGCTTTGCATTCTCAGGAGAATACTTACAACATATGCGATAAATATCTTTTTGGTGGGAAATGATGACCGCTCAAAGCATCAATATTGCTCTCTCTTGAGGATGACAATCACTGATGTGTGATGCTCATCCTTATTGAGGGTGAGATCCACTCAAGTGCTTACACTTATTTGAGAATAAGAATCACTCGAGTGCTGATACTGTTTCTGTTGAGGCTAAGAACCACTAAACTATCTCTCAACTGATGATAAAATCACTCTATTAATACTGTACTTTACTGAGGATGATAATCACTCCTACTAGTACATTCTTTTAAAGGTGTGACTCACTCAAGCACTTATCTTATTTGAGGACAATATTCACTGAAAATACAGTCACATTACTGTACTCTGTTGAGGCTGGGAATCATTCAAAGTACTAACACCGTTTTCTACTGAGGATGAGAATTACTCAGGCTCAAATACTATTCTTATTTAGGGGTGAATGTTAAACTCAACACAGAAAACAGAAAACATGGAGTGTGATGACACAATGTGTAGCCTGTACAGTCTGGTGAAGCTGGACAGTGAACTCCGTGTTGCCATTTCATGTACACCAATTACCCTCCTCTAAGTGTCGCCCAGAAGATAACTGTACTGTGTGTATGGTTTGGCATCTAATGGAAGAAGGCACCTCTTGCCCAGCATTTAGGTATGCCTGCACAATCACTTCCTTTAACCAGCAGTCACAAGTTGAGAATACTTGGACCAAATGCCAAACAAACTACCATACTAAATATTATGCTAATAAACCACTGGCATTATTGCAATTTAAGAATACTTAATGTGCATTATCTTGTTTTTTTTTTTTTTTTAATCTTGCATTTGGACACAGTCTTGAATTTGCACAGAATTTTTATTGATTTGGAACTTTGTGAGAATAATCTGTGTAGTGCAGCCAACCCACTGTACTGTACTCCAAACTATACTGAACTAAAGCTCTACGGGAGAGAATTTGGTCCCCCATTGTTCAGACATGGAGATATACTACTTACACTATGTGGCCAGAAGTTTGTTGACACCTGACCTTTACAAACATTTTGCTTTTTAAATATCCCATTCAAGATTTAGTCCTGCTCTTTGCTATGATAATAACCTGCTTTTATAATTACAATAATAATTCTCTGGGAAGTCGTTCCACACGATTTTGGAGCATGGTTGTGGGGATTTGCTCATTCAGCCACAAGAGCATTAGTGAAATCAGCTATTGATGTTACCGTTCCAGTTTATTCCGAAGGTGTTCAGTGGAGTTGAGACCAGGGCTCTGTGCAGGCCATGCGAGTTCTTCCACTCCAACCTTGGCAAACCAGGTCTTCATGGAGCTCGCTTTTTGCACAGGGGCAATGTCATTCTGGAACAGGTTTAGGTCCCTTAGTTCCAGTTAAGTGAAATTGTAATGCTACAGTATACAATTGTGCGCTTCAAGGTTTGTGGCAACAGTTTGGGGAAGAAGTACAAATGGGATTGTTGGTCAGGTGTCCACAAACTTTTGACATGTGTGTGTATATTTATATTAGCTGTGTGTGCTGTATGTAAATGTGTATGTATCTAAGTCTGTGTATGTGATTTTATGTGACTTTATGCGATTATCTGTGTATGTGATTTTATGTGACTTTATGCGTTTATAACTCAGACTGCTTACTTGCCAAAGTCTGCATTCCACATCACTGCACTATGGCTCCAGAGCACACACACTAAAAGTCGGTTGTACAGGAAGTTGCTTGGCCGCACAGGGCTGCTGATGAAGCCAGAATGCTGGAACGTGATTTGGAGGAGAGTGATCTGATCCTTCTCTATTCTCCTACACAATGACACAATGTCTGTATAAACACTCTAAACCTAGAAGAACATAAATCACTGTCATATTTCACACTGTAGTTAATTAACCGAACAAAAAAACAAAGATTTGGTGCCAGTTGTGATATATACAGATGAGAATTGTATTTAGTTTTAGTTCAACTTACAAAAACATCTGTGAAGAAATATTGGTGTGGAAAATATACACTGATTAGGAAATTAAAAATATTTATGCCCTTAATGCTATACCAGTATAGATAGTGACATCACAAAATATGTTTCCATCTATTCCCAGATGGAAATCATTATAACATATAATTATGGTGTGAAATGACATACTGAAAATTATATGGTGTAATATATTGAAAACTGATATACTGTGGTTTTATTTTGTGTATTTTAAACTAAAAATAGCCAATTTTGTAGTATGACTCAAAAAATTTAATATTCCTTAATCACTCATTTCATTTCAACCAACTCAGTGTTTACCAACTTATTAACCAAATTTTGTTGCTTTTCACATTTATGTTTCACATTCTATTAAAAAAATGGATAGAAAGTATTTAGAATATAAATCTGTACAGAGCTTGAATACAAAACAAAGAAGGGAATGGTGGAAGACCCTCAGTTTTCATCTTTATACACAAAACATATGAACCAGTTTAGCTAACTAAATATATAGCCTACTAAGGTCCTTAAATTGCATGGATGGAGTTAAAGTGTTGATTGCAGATGTCTACCAACATTAATCCAAAGGGGATGTAAAGTTGTTGTTTTTTTTAAACTCTTGCATTTCCCCTCAAGTAGAACCCTGATTACAGGCATAAAGATAAGATTGTATTAAAGATGTGCAGTAGCAAATAACCATGACAGATACAGTACCCTCCAATAATATTGGCACCCTTGCTAAATATGAGCAAAGAAGGCTGTGAAAAATTGTCTTTATTGCTTAACCTTTTGATCTTTTGTTAAAAAAAATCACAAAAATACTCTGCTCTCATGGATATCAAACAATTTTATCAAAAAATATATATCTTTGTTAAATATAGGTGTGCAACAATTATTGGCACCCTTTTAGTGCTACCTCCCTTTGCCGAGATAACAGCTCTGAGTCTTCTCCTATAATGCCTGATGAGATTGGAGAATACATGGCGAGTGATCTGAGACCGTTCCTTCATACAGAATCTCTCCAGATCCTTCAGATTTCGAGGTCCACGCTGGTGGTCTCTCCTCTTCAGTTCACCCCACATGTTTTCTATGGGTTTCAAGTCAGGGGACTGGGATTGCCTTGGCAGGACCTTGATTTTGTGGTCAGTAAACCATTTTTGTGTTGATTATTATGTATGTTTTGGATGTGTATGTATGTTTTGTGTCCTGCTGACCACGGCCCATTTTAAGCTTTTTGGCAGAGGCAGACAGGTTTTCACTTAATATCTGTTGATATTTGATAGAGTCCATGATGCCATGTATCCTAACAAAATGTCCAGATCCTCTGGGCATGAGGTACTTTTCCATATGGCTACCTCTGTGTGCGCCAAAACCACCTCTGGTGTTTATTGCCAAAAAGCTCTATTTTGGTTTCATCTGACCATAGAACCTGAGCCCATTTGAAGTTCCAGTGGTGTCTGGCAAACTGAAGATGCTTGCGTTTCTTTTTGGATGAGAGTAGAGGCTTTTTTCTTGAAACCCTTCCAAACAACTTGTGGTGATGTAGGAGATTTCGGATTGTAGTTTTGGAGACTTTCTGACCCTAACTTCTGCAATTCTCCAGCTGTGATCCTTTTTTTTTTGGCCACTCCATCCTATGCACAGTGCATTGAGATAATATAGACATATGTCCAATTCCAGGTTGATTCATAACATTTCCTATTATTGCCCTGATGGTGGAAATGGGTATTTTCAATGCTTGCTGCTATTTTTTTTATAGACACCTCTGATTTTCTGAAGTTCAAAAACCTTTTGCCGCACATCACAGCTATATTTCTTGGTCTTACCCAATGTTATGAATGACTAAGAGAATTTGGCCTATGTGTTACTTCATATTTATACCCCTGTGAAACAGGAAGTCATGGTTGAACACTGTGCTGTTCCTAGTCACCTAGGTGTAGTAAAAAAATAAATAAAAAAAATTAAAATATCAATGTGAATATACTTCAAATATATTTTTCTCATATGAATTCATAGGGGTGTTAATAATTGTTGCATGCCTATATTTAACAAAGATATATATTTATTTGATAAACCTGTATTTTGTTTACAATTGTTTGAAATCCATGTGTGCAAAGTATTCATGTGAATTGCTTGAACAAAAGATCAAAAGGTTAAACAATAAAGACACTGTTTCACAGCATTCTTTGGCCATATTTACCAAGAGTGCAAATATTAGTGGAGAACTGCAGTAAGATTATTAGAAATCATTGAGGGACAGAGATAGATGGAAAATTCTGTGTTTGAAGACCAGTGACAGACTGTAGTGACTTTGTGCCTTATGGAACTGTTTAATCTCTAAGTTATTATTATTATTATTATTATTATTACTACTACTACCACTACTACTACTACTACTACTACTACTACTACTACTAATAATAACCGTGTTTGTGAACACAAAAAGTAACTTTCTAATTAAGTTTGCCTTGTAAGGCATACAGTGTTATTTATTGGCTAGAATTAACTTCAATTGTAAAAGTATAGAGAAAGAACAGAGAAAAGAGTTGGCTTGAAATTCAGCCATCCACCAAAGGACTTGATTTATTTGACAGTGCCCAAAGAAGAACATTTCAGCCAGAGGTCTTTTCTTTTTTTGCTCCGGTAGCCTCAGCCAACATCTTTTATTCCTTTGTAATAATACATAAAGCGGAGTTACAGCGGTGCTCTATAATTCATTGACTATTCTCTTTATAGAGGGATGTGGAGAGGCACAAATCACTTCATTGCAGTAATGAGCACCAACAATGGGCAAAAAGGATCACAGGCCTTTTCACTCTTTTGAAAAGAACAAAAGAATCAGTGATACTTAAAGCATTTTTCTCTTTTGTCTGACTTCCTCACATATCTAGTGGATAGAAAACAAATATCATAGCAGACTTCCAAAGCCAGCTAACGTGCAAAAGTAATCAGTCTGCACCACTCATCCAAGGTCTCTCCGTTCTAGATGAGTTTTATATCAGGATGACATCAAAGCAGAAGGAAAAAGACTTAGAACCTGCAATTTCTTTGTCATCTACACCCTTTTCTAACTTGTTTACAAGGACCAATGACTGGGATAGCATCTTTTCACAATGAACGATTTAATTGGTACGATAGCTTTAAACTTTATGTTGTTTTTTTAAAAAAAAAAATTCATAATTACCTCACTGATGCTCTTCTCATAACAAAGCACAAAGAAGTCCAGCTACAATAGTGCACTTTGCTGAGTTTACTGACATTCAGAGCTCAAGTAAATAAGTCAACAAAGCCTCTGGCACTGAAAGTTTACTGAGCTCCCAAGTTGGAGTTTGCAAGCTAGGAAAGAGCATGCAATGATAAAATGGCTGAATAAAGGGGAGAGCTACACTTTATTTATTTATTTATTTATTTATTATTATTTTTACAAAGTTTATACAGAATAACTCTGCTGTAGGAGGCCAGCCTGAGTTTAAAAACAAAGATTAGCCAAGTATCGAGTAAACGAAAAACAAAGAAGCCTGAAGGGGGAAAAAAGCGCTTTACCATTCTTTACCAGTTTGTAGATTTTCATAAGGGCAGATTTTCATAAACGATTCTATGGAACAGCCATGAATAAATGATGGCGTAGCAATGCTGAAGATACAAAGCTGCAATTTTGTAACACAGCAGCCAGAGGCAGTACATGCAAGTCTCTTGAGGCTGTTCAACAAATCAAGGTCAAAATCCACAAAGGGCAATTCTTTACTGGTAAAACAGGCAAAGATCCAAACCAACCGATACTAGACACAAGGCAACAAGAGAAACTAGGACTAGAAACTATAAAAGACGTAGAACAAGGGTAAACATGGCTTGGAATTACAGTATACACATGCAGGACTTAAAGACAGCAGACAAAAAAAGATTTAGATATACACCCAGTGGAATAGAGACACAGTGAAACAAATGACAAAGAACAAGTGAAAAATCATTATATATATTATTTAGTATAAAAATGATTTATTTTAACCAACCTAATATCATTGTAATAATGGCATATTTAAGGTTTATTTAATTCATGCTGAAGGTCTTAAAAACTATCAGTAAGTAATCAATTATTACTATATAATTTTTTTCACTAATAATCTGTTTAGATAAAGGTAGTGTAGATTTGAATATGTCATATAAACAATTCATCATAATACATCCATAAACACACAAAAATACTCAAAATAAATTAATTTGACCACACAAGCAATACAATTAATCACAGTCATAGATACAGTACTTTATGTACTCATACAATAAATGTCTACAGTGTGCAGTAATTTAATCAACTCTGGCAAAATATTCTCATCACACCTTGTCTCCATTCTTGCTTTACAGAGAATTAACAACAAATATCCCAAAATCCCAAATCCCACACCTTCATCCTAGAATCAAATTAGGCACTGTATTGGATTTTAGCATTTGTGCTATAGCATTCTATGATATTGGTGCACATATAGAGATGGTGGTCCCCCTTTGGGCCCAGAATATCCACTATAGATGGATGGAACATATTTTTGAAACAAATTTTCAAATCTTCTACACTGAGAAATTGAAAGCAGCATATTACATAAGAGACACTTTTCAGACAAAAAAACACAGTGAAGGCTGCTGGATTTTGCTGCAAAAATAAGAAGCAAGTGCGACAGTCAAAATGTCCAGAAGAACCGTGTCTGCTTCTGCAAGATGCTCAATAAAACTTACAGCTCAGTTCCTTGTAAAACTGCACTAATTGTACTGGAGACTATTTTTTTGTCACACCAAATATTGACTTTGTTTAATTTAATACTGCACTGTAAAACCGGATAGTTCATTTAACTCAAAAAATTTGAGGAAACTAATTACCTCAAAATTTTTAAGCTGATAAATCAATTTCTTTGAGCCAAATGCACTTAAATATAACAAAAAATTTACCACAAACTTTGTAATTTAAAATGTATTTTTGTTATATTAAGTGTATTTGGCTTAAATAAATTGATTTATCAACTTAAATAGTTAAATAATTAGTTTCCTATTTTTTTTTTAGTTAAATGAACTTATCCAGTTTTACAGTGTGTTTACTGCTCTTTACAGTATTTTGTTTAAATGTAGAAACATTTGATTATATTACTTTGAAGGCATGTTTGCTATACAGCATTTCTTTGCATGTGCCTAAAACGTTTGCACAGTAATAATGTAACTCTTTCATTCATATGTTGTAATAAAGCCCCTTGCTGGACTATATTAGAGGTTAACTGGAGGACATCCTGCCACCTTGTGGTTCTGCTGTCCACTGCAATAAGCCAATAAAGGTCTCAACCCTCAGACCATCCAATGAACTCATGTATGCTCTCTGAAAATTTTGACTAGTATTTGAGCCAAACATGTTTGAAGAGTAGAAGACTGGGACTGTTTGGTAAACAGATGAGCATGGGTACAAAATCCAGTGTCAGTATGTCAGTATTATCATTAATGTCAGTATTGATTTTGGCAGTGAATATGTAGTCTATAATATTTAGTCATTTGATTTGGTTACTTTTATTTTCATTAACATATAAAAATATTAACTATAATGTTGCGTGTCTTGTAATTTTCAATTCATTAGCACCTGAGAAGTATGGAACTTGGTCAATGCCCTCAAACAGTGAGATATTTGGGAAAAGAGTAAAACACAACTTGGGAGAAAATATGATTGTCTCTTCCAGTATGAGTGGAGAGTCAATTACATTCAGTTGACAGAAAAAAGAATTACAGTAAAATTAATTAACATTTGTTAAATAAAAACTTTAACTTTTTCACACTTCACACAAAATGTTGTTTTTTTAAGTAAGCAAACAGCAAATGCATTAATTTTCTGTATTTTATTTTACTTCGCAAAATGTTGCGGTTTCCCAAAGCCTTTATCCTTCTTTGATGTGCTTTGGTTAAATGAAAGCTTCAAGTAATCATAAAAGTGTAAGCATTTACTACTATTATTCTAATGATAGAGTAAATGATAATAAATGATGGTATTATATTAACTTAATACAAGTAATTAAAATTAATTTCAGTAACTTTGGTGTGATGCCATCAGTTGTGCTAGTTCTAGCTAGCTAGCATATTCACTGCCAAAATACAATTCGCCTAGCATTACAGACACTAAAAAGCAATCTTTTTTCCAGGTGATAAATGTTTTATCACTCAGTTTTAAGATTTTGTGCTAGTTACCAGAAGGCTGTGAGTTCAGATCACATGACCGCTATAAAGCAACTGTTCACTATTTAGCTACAGTTGTCTGTAAGTCAATTTCGGAAAACAGTTAATAAACGTGAATACCCCATGATGCATTGTTTAAAATTCAACATTAATAATTCATCAGTTACATTTGAATGTAAAAGTTATTAATTCATCTTTAGCAGCTGGTTTAACTTGGTCAGGGCCACAGTGGTTCTGGAGCCAATCACATGATCACTGTGCACCATGCACACACATACACACCATTGAGCAAATTAAAAGTAACCAGTCCACCTACATGTTTTTGGACAACAAGAGGAACCAGACAACCAGAAAAACTGCACATAAACAAGCGGAGAACATGCACAGAAGCTAAATAGAGACAGTAACCTGAGCTCAGGATTGAACCGGGGACCCTGGCACTGTGAGGCAGCAACACTACCCACTGTTCCAATGTACTGACCCATGTAAATTTAAAAGAATTCAAATAAATATATCACTTAATTAATGTGTTCAAGTCTACATCTACAAAACAAAAAGAAGATGAAAATGACTCAATATTTTATTGAGCACTCACAAACATCTTGGTACACTATATTGCCAAAGGTTTGTGGACACCTGATCATCACACCCAAATGAGGTCCTTCCCCAATCTTTTTCCACAAAGTTGGCAGCACACAATTGTATAGGCTGTCTTGTAGCATTGCAGTTTCCCTTCAATGGAACTAAGGGGCCCAAATATGTTCATTCGTAGGTCCATTAAGACACAGTTTGCCAAGGTTGGAGTTGAAGAACTTGAATCTCCTGCACAGACCCCTGACCTCAACAACACTGAACAGCTTTGAGATGAACTACGCCCCAGGACTCCTCACTCGACATCAGTGCCTGACCTCACTAATGCTCTTGTGGCTGAATGGGCAAATCCCAACAACCATGCTCCAAAATCTAGTGGAAACCTTTGCAGAAGAGCGGAGGCTATTATAGCAGCGAGGGAGACTGGAATAGGAAGTTGAAAAAGGTGCCCACAAACTTTTGGGCATATATTGTATGTTCCATATAGGAATACTTTTTGATTACTACAGAGTAAAAACTTTGACATAAAATGCACATTATGAACTTATATGTAAAATTATTCCTACATCCTATTAAACTGCTTTGCACATGAGAGGGGTGTTACATTTTTGTAGTTATTATCTTTTTGTACTTGTGTGTGTATTATTGATCCTAGTTAACCAACTTAATGACCTAGTCAACTTACTACCTAATTTTCAAAATTTCTGTACCTTGTAACTTTTAATTTAATGTACCATCTCTGAGACACAGGTAGTTCCCATGGAAATACACAATAGAACTATACTAGAATACAGTGCAGACAAATTTAAGGTTCATGAAATACATTTTAAAAAGTTATAAAACTATACAATAATGTACATGCAATTCCGAACACACTACTAAAGACCTCAAAAGCTTAGATATTTTGACTGTAGTCGAGTCAACACAGCTGCTAGTTTGATGCCATGTTATCTATGAAGTGAGGAGAAAATAATATTCTCCACACAACTATGGAAACCCTTTGAACAGATGTTCTTCTTTAAAATTAAACATCAGCTCGTTTGACCTCCTACAGCCTCAGGAGCACATTGCACATCTGATGATGGACTTCCATCTGAAATGTTCTGTTTCTCAACACATTTTGCCTACTAGTACAGAAACTTTTGACATTAACTTTTGACATTAGAGTTGCTGCCTAGATTTATATATAGACACACATCCATCATAGTCCCAGCAACTATGACAATAGCTCTCGCTATAAAGCAATATTACCCAGATCCAGGCATGAGTTGTTGGTTTAGATTCAGTGCTCTTACCAGTATTACTGACTTAACTCCATAGATTTGCAGATTTCAACCCCATGCAAATCATCCACATGCAGGTTGTGCAGTATTAAAGCTTCCTTAAGAACATGTGAACTTGGCAGAGAGACCTTGAAGCAACCAATGAAGCAATGCGCCTTCCATTAATGTGTAAAGAGGATGGTGCTGAAGAGACAGAAGAGATATGTGCTCTCTATTAAAGTCAAACTTCCTCTGGTGTATTGTGACCTGTGTGTCGTTTCTTATGCCCTGTAATTCAAGTTGGTGCAGTGGAATAATAAAGCGTTTTTCTGTGATGATGTTCCAACACCATAGCTCCAGGCAGAAGCTTAGTCTGCGGCGCACAGGATAAAAAAAACCCCTAAAAAAACCAAGCCAGTGAAAATGAGAAAAGTGGCCCCACTGTAGCCCAAGGTAGGGAATAAATTGCAGATTATAACTAGCAGTGCCAAGCACAAACAGCATAAGAAATGGTTTAAGATTCCCTCCTTTTATATCAGACTCAAATCTGACAGGTCTGGCCATTAAAATAATTATTTCATGCTGCTACTGTCAATTTTGTTTTATCATAGAAAAGGTATGACAGACTCTCTTTCACTGTGCTCAAACATGGCCAGATTATGCTTTTTAAATGAAAATAGAAGTTGGAGTTGTGCAGTTTCTAGATACAAAATGCACATTAATGCACATTTTCCTTTAACTTGTAGATCTCATTGCCTGGTTCCTCAATCACGTAAATACAGTACATGTAAGTAAACGCATACATATATGTGTCTTGATGACTTTTCTGGGGCAGAACACAAACCCCAATCCCCCTGAAACAATATGGCATGTGGAAGTGTAAAGATTCAAAAGCCTTAATTTATGCCCAATAAATGAATTTTTTTTTTTTTGCTTGTTCTATCTTTAATTTATGCCCACACTGTCGTGCACATAAAATTTTATTGAAGTGATGTACAAATAAAACTTATTAGTTGCCCCCATGAGCTAATGATCAATAGGCTTGAGGGAATACTCTATTAAATGAGACTTCTCCTGCTGCGTTATGGAAGCGAATTTCAGGGATAAAGACTTAATTACAGTCCACACATGAACAAATAGGTCAACGGCTCAAAATTGTAGTCATCGTAGTAACCTTTTTTTTTTTTTTTTTAATATAAATGACCAAGTGAAAAGAAAATGGAGGATTTCTTTCAGTGACACAATTTCAACTCATGTCAATTTAACCACAAACTTTTATGTCAAGCCCTGATATATGAAGTATAAATCCCTGATGCCTGTCTATATTTCCACCTTGTAGAAACAAGACTAATCTGATATTACATTTAGATATTTATTTAAAGCTATAAGATGTAAGATTTTGGACTTTGACCCTCTCTGGTAGAAAAATATTATTGCAAGCAACTTGCGAAAGAACATTTCATAACATGGTCTGTGCTGTGCTGTTTACCACTGGCACTCACACAGCTACGTATGAGTGTGCAAATTCAGAGAGATTTCAGGGCTGCATTCCAAACTGGATAATGCACACAAACTAATATGCCTAAATAGTAATGACACCAATGGTGAACTGACAAACTATTCAGTATGGTAGTATGCAGTTTTGGAAGTAGGCCAAGTATCGAGGATATAATTAAATACTGCTGTTTCCTCAGTATTACAGAAACATTATGAGAATAAACAACTTTATTTTATGTATCAATGAGACTGTCAGAGTTACAGAGTATTAAGGCGAAAGAGTATAACCTTCACTGTAATCTCATAGACGGGTGGTGTGTTGACATCTATCTTCATCGGAGATGGCTCTGCACATCTACAAGACTCTAGCTAGCTATCTAAAATACAGTGTAGAGAACAAATCTATCACATCTGGTCATTTCGGAGCTACAAATCTACAGAGAAACACACAAACACATTCCATAGTCACTAACCAACCATCATAAGTTCTCACTTAACACTTCATGTCTCGGTAATAAAGATAAATCGTCTGACTATCATTCACTAGCTTCCAACCAACTACAGAACAAATAAATACCTAACGTGTTAAGTTAGAATAAATCTTTAGCTACAAATTCATCAGTCCTGAATTCTTTTCTCTATAAATATTAGACTCTTTCACTCATAGGCTCCCATTTGATTTGCTTACATTCTCACACTCTCACCACCTTGGCTGCAGCTCTTTCCAGTCACCTGTTAGTCTGACTTATTTTGTGCCTAAAGTCAGGGTGGGATGATTTTTGACTTCTAGGAGTATATGACATACGACATATTTTCCTGAAACGTCCAACTTGACACCCTGGAGACACCGCTGACTGTGAGTTACTATTACAAGATTTTCAGGACAACTCACAGCAGCTCAATAACATCAGATTCTAGAATATTTTTGTCTCCTGACTCAATAATCATGTTTATTATTTTTTTAACAACTGGGGTATTAGTGGATTAAACTATGTTACTGATACGAATATATTTTTAAATGGGCAACATATTGGAGCAGCGGGAAGTGTTGCCACCTCACAGCTTCATGCACCCTGGTTTGATGCTGAGCTCCGGTTACTTTCTTTGTGGAGTTTCTGTGCATGTTCTTTGAAATAATCCATCCATTTTCTGTACCGCTTATCCAATACAGGGTCGGGAGGAGCCTTGAGCCTATCCTAGGGGACTCATGGGAACAAGGCGGAGCACACCCTGGACGACATGCCAACCCATTGCAGGGCGCAATCACACACGCACACACACACACTATGGACAATTTATAGATGCCAATCAGCCTACAACGCATGTCTTTGGACTGGGAGAGGAAACTGGAGTACCCGGAGGAAACCCCTGAAGCAAAGGGAGAATATGCAGACTCTGGTGGAGGGCAGAATCGGGAGTCAAACCCCCAACCCTGGAGGTGCGAGGCAAACATGCTAACCATGAAGCCACTCCCCCCCCCCCCCCCCCCGAAATAATATAAAATATAATAAAATATTAAATAAAAAGAAAATCAGTCAATCAAATTGAATGCCAGTGTGGTGCACAAATATACACATTATAGGCCAGAGCAGAATATGGAGATTAACAGATCGTACAAAAAGGTTACTCCTTTTCAGCAATTAAACCAAGATTTAAACTAATCTTCAGACATTTCTGAAATATTTCACATGTTAAATTCAGTCATTAAACGATGAGGTGTGTTCATTATACACAGAACTTTCCCATTTGTACGTTAACGTAACTCTTAACAGCACTAAGTTCACTCAGGAATGTATTAACCTTAGCCTCTTTTTTTGGGGGAATAATCCATATTCCGAATAGGGGGTAATTTTCAGAACTAAACACCGCAACTATTAAACAAGACAACGTTCTGCAGGTAAACATTATAACTGATATAAATAATACCACTTCCTGTTCACTGTGGTAGTTTCACGAGGTTGTGAGTGTCCGAGGTCTCTGTAAACGGACGTCGTGATTTTTCTGGACACCCCTCTAGGAGTTTGTGGTTCAACCTGCGGAATTTAAAGGCAAAATGGCGACAGGGTGATGGATGGCAGCCGAATATCCAGCACTTAACCGAGTGTCATGGCGATCTTGTCGTTGCCTACAAATTTCCAGCGTCGGAAAGGTAGGTTTGATACTCGGTTATAAGCGTCCGCCATTATGTATTTAGCTGATATTTAGCTGTAATGACCGCCGACAGTGCGGTTGTGTCCTTTGGGGTTGGAGTCCTTGGGATGAAAGCTCAAAGACACGGTTGTGGTGGAAATGCAGAAAATGGCCAAGTCAATGTGTGTGTTCCTGGATGCATACTACTGTAGTGTTGAGTCTCTATACTGAGTATAATGATGGCACTCAGCATGCAGTAATATTTTAGTGTCATCCCACTTAATCAGACTTGCTGAAGCCATTTAAGTTTTCTTAAATCAGCACAATAGAGCATCATATGCTCAAGTTTTCACTGTTTAACACACATGATCCAGTTTATAATCCTTTATTATTATTATTATTATTATTATTATTATTATTATTATTATTATTAAATACTGATTTGGATCAGCTATGTTGGAGTATGGAAAATTTGCTATGATAATTAATCCTCATTAGCAAAAGTTTCACTGCTACTGCAAGCATGCAGACTTTCACTGTTTTCCTTCTGGGAACAGATTGTATTATATCCATCCATACAAGGCTGGTGGTGTCAGGATGTACCTGGAGTGCTGTCAGTCACTAAAAAGCCAGAAGATTTGGCCCTGGATGTCAAACTTCAATCTCTACAACCTATCTGAGATTTGGGATCTGATACTTCAAGAAAACCTCAAAAAGCTATGCACAATGGATGTTCCCTGCTGAAAAACAAACAAACAAAAAACAACAACAACCGAAACCTTCATAGAATTTGTAGTGGTTTTAATGGTTACAAATGGGAATTGTATTGGTTTTAATGGAAACTGTAATGGTCGCTGTGGGGCTCTACTTGTAATTTGTTGCCTTCTATTGGTGGCATGTTATGTCTAGTGGATACCATTAAGGACCAATAATGGTAATGGTTAGCTGATGGTTGGTAATGGTATTTGTAATGGAAACCATTAGAATTTCTGTCATGGTTTCTATTGGTCCCCCCCCGGGCCATCCTGTAGCTCAGTAATCTGAAGGCAAGTCTTTTTTTGAACATTCAAAACACATTCTTTTCAAAATGCATTTGGCATAGCAAGGCAGCGAGACATTAGGTGTGGTGGAAAATTGTTAAATATCTATGGCTTCAAGTGTGTAAAACAGCTGGCATTTGACTCGGCAAAAGCCCAAATAAAGTGAAAACCATTATTATGGAGAACAGATTTACAGATAAAGGGTATGTTGCATGCCTTAAGCAGTCATTAGCTTCAATATAGAAAGACCAAGAGTCATCTGAAAGGTTTAAAAATGAGCCTGGAGAGATAAGTGTGTCTGTATGCACAATAATAGTTTGTGAATGGGGTTCTCTTAGCAGCCAAGGAGCCTTTTAAATGTAAAAGAAAATCTGCAGACACCCCTCAGCCCATACTTATTTTATGAGCTATCCAAATATCAGACATATTATTCAAATGTGTACAGTAATGTGCTGACTGTTTATTGGAACCAAACTTTCAACAAGTGATCTTTCCACATTAGGTCCATCAATCCATTTAGTTCAGTTAACCCATGTAATTAAAGTGACAATTCAAACTATAATAACTCTTAATAACAAATAAAACTTTGGTAATGGTGGGTTGTGATTTCAACCATTCTAATAAAACACAAACAAAATCCATGGGGGAAAAGAAAGTACACAGTCCTTCAATTCAATTATCTTATTTATCAGGGCGTAAATAATAATTTTGTGTTCCTCACCAACTTCTATAAACAAACAAATAACATCATGTGACAACAATAACACATTTCAATGTGTATTCATTTCCCCTATAAAGTAAACCAAAATTCATAAACCAGGTGCTGGGAAAACTACAGCCAGGTCCATAAGTATTTGGACAGTGGTGCAATTTTCATGATTTTGCCTCTGTACACCACTACAAAGGATGTGAAATGAAACAGTCGATATGTGATTGAAGTGTAGACTTTCAGCTTTAATTCAAGTGGTTGAACAAAAATATGGCATTAACCGTTTAGGAATTACAGCCATTCCCTCTATTTCACAGGCTCAAATGTAATTGGACAAACTAAGATAATTATAAAAAATAATGATTAGTTCTTAGTACTTGGATGGAAATCATTTGTGGTCAATGACTGCCTGAGGTCTGGAACCCATGGTCATTACCAAATGAGTTTCCTCCCTTAAGATACTTTGCCAGGCCTTTACTGCAGCTGCTTTCAGTTGCTGCTTATTTGAACTTCTTTCTGCCTTCAGTTTGTCTTCAGTATGTGAAAAGCACGCCCAGTCAGATTGAGGTCAGGTGACTGAGTCTTGTGCAGAATCTGACATGCTGACATTTAAGAACATTCCATTTCTTTGCCTTTAATAAGCTCTTAGGTTGCTTTTGTGGTATGTTTTGGTTCAGTATCCATCTGTACCAGTTTGCTATCCTATCACCTGTGCAGTATTTGACTGAATCTGTGCAGAACGTATAGCTGTATACACTTCAGAGTTCATCCTGCTACTTCTGTCATCAATAAAAACAGTGACTCCGTTCCAGTGGCAGCCATATATGCCCATGCCATAACACTACCACCACCATGTTTGACAGATGATGTTATGCTTTGGATCATGGTCCCTTCGTTTTTCCATACTCTCCTTTTCCCATCATTCTGGTACAAGTTAATCTTGCATTACAACTGGGCAGGGTTTTCTGTTTTTTTTAAATGGTTTATTTATTTACTTATTTTTTAACTTATTTTTTTTTTTTTTAAATCAAAGTATAATTTGTCCTTTCTGTTCTTGAGTGTGCATCTTGAGGTAGACCCTCTGTATTTACGTTTACAGTGAGGGAAATAAGTATTGAAACAGTCAACATAAAATATATTTCCAATGAGGTTATTCACATGAAATTTTCACCGGACATAGGTATTAACTCAAGAAATCTGGAAATATAAAGAATTCACAACATTAATGTCCATAAATAAAGTTATGTGTGATAAAGTGGAATGACACAGGAGAAAAGTATCGAAGATGTTAAGAAAAAGCAGTTCTCCAAGGCAAGGTAAGGCAAGAAACCATCTGACATCTGTATGTAGTTAGAACATAATTATACCTCATATCTGTGCAAATTAATATCAGTTGGGTTAGTAAATTGATGGTCCTTAAAAAGGCTTTTCGTTACCAAGGTGTTACACCAGAAACATCTCAAGATGGGTAAAAGCAAAGAGCTCTCCAAAAACCTTCACAACCTTATTCTTGCAAAACATATTGATGGAATCGGATACAGATGTATTTAAAAACTTCCGAATCTTCCAGTAAGCACCACTGGGGCCATTATCCACAAGTGGAAGCAACATCACTCCGTCATCAACCGGCCATGCACAGGAGCTCCTCGCAAGATTTCTGACCAGGGAGTCAGAAGAGTAGCCCAAGAGCCAAAGAACCACTCGGAAAGAGCTCCAGAAACACTTGGAGGCAATAGGTGCCATGGCCTGTATGCATGCTCACTCTGCAAGATTCCATTAGTAAAGAAAAGGCATGTCAAAGCTTGTTTTAAAGTTTGCTATAACTCCTTTGGACAAGCCTCTGAAATACTGGGAGAGTGTAGTGTGGTCAGATGAGAGCAAAATGAAACTTTTTGGCTGTCATACTACACACCATGTTTGTAGAAGAAATGACACTGCACATCACCCTTAAAACACTACACCGACAGTGAAGTTTGGAGGTGGAAGCATCATGGTGTGGGGCTGTTTTTCATCACATGGTACTGTCAGACTTCACATAATTGAAGGAACGATGAATGGAGCCCTTTACCGGGAGATTCTTGAGAAGAATCTGCTGACATCCACCAGGATGATGATGATGAGACGTGGGTGGACCTTCCAGCAGGACAACGATCCAAAGCATATAGCAAAGGAAACTCTCAAATCAAGGCGTTAGAATGGCCCAGTCAATCACCTGCCTTGAATCCAGTTGAACAAGATTTAAAGACAATATGTTCAGAAGAATGGGCCAAAATCACACCTGAATTCTGCGGCCCATTAATTTCTTCATACAGAAATCATCTTGAAGCTGCCACTACATACAAAGTCTTCTCCACTAAGTATTAAATACATTTCAATTAGCTTGTTCAATACTTTTTTCCCTGTGTCATTCCACTTTATTACATATAACTTCATTTATGGACTTTAATGTTTGGAATTCTTTACATGTCTGGATTTCTTAAGTTAATACAGATGTCTGGTGAAAATTTCATGTGAATAGCATTACTGGAAATATATTTACTGAAAAAAATGTTGACGCGTTCAATTTCTCCCACTGTATAAAGGCGTCTCTTGACTGGATAGAATGGGTTTTTTCCTAGCCCCCCTTTTATGAAAGCCATACTTGTTCAGTCTTTTTCTGATTGTGTGGTCATGAACATAAACATGTAATGTGCATACAGTGGCCTGTAGGTCAAATGTTGTAGTTCTTGGATTTTTCTTTGTCTCTGAACATTGAACTGAATTTGCTGGGACGCCCACTTCTAGGAATATTGGCAACTGTCTTGAAGGCTCTCCATTTGTGAACAATCGTTCTCACTGTTAAATGGAGAATTTCAAATTGTTTGGCATTGGATTTATGACCCACCCCAGATTGATGAGCAGCAGCAATTTAGTGCATTTCTTTAGGAACACCTGGCTGCTAATTACTCTCTTAAAGATTGTGTAAGTAGGAAGGATGTCATTATTTTTTACTACTTTCTTTCCCCCATGATGGTATTTGTGCAAACATAATTGGATAGAACTGCTCTACCAGTCTGATTTTTCTGGTAGAAAATACAGGAAGAGAGATGATGGATGTATGGCTGATGCCATGCATTTAGAGCAAAGTCACATTGACACTCATGTAAACCTAGAATTTTCAATTTATCACGTTACGTTTGGATTAAATAATGCAAAAATAGGTTTATTGGGTATCTGATTATTTTGGAAAGGTACAAATGCTCACTGTTAAGCAAACAATGTGAAAGCAACATGTATAAGGAAATGACACTCCCTAGGCAGCTATGTGAATGTCATTTTTGCACTGGTCCATATTTCCTTGTCAGACTAATGCACATGAGAAAATAAATCATCAAATCTTTAAGGGTGGATAAAACAAAAACAACAAATCCATGATAGTGTGATGGTTTAACTTGCCTACCAAATGAAGGCAAGAAAAATGTTTCACCAAAGCAAATGTCATGAGTTTTATAACAATCTTGTAAAGACAGGCTGTACATTCTGCCCTGAGAAAAATTGGATACTTGAGAGAGTTGACCGTTGTAAGCCGTCAGGTAAGCGAAGTTAAGAATTCATTAGTGCTTCTTTACCCATTGCTTATCCTATGGTCCCGATTTTCCAGCTCTAACCTGTTTCACCTCCTCAGTTTAGAGTCATAAATTGAGCTGAACTCCAAATATCAAAGACGAGAGGATTGCTTTAGGCCTGCAGTGACCTGACTGCTCTCCATGCAGCCCACATGGTGTGAAGCACAGTTCTGTTCCCAAAAATCAGATGAAAGAGTAATCACTTTCCCTTTTGCTGCATTTCTGTCAACATCAGTGGTTCGTTGTAGGTGAGAGACCCTAATTTAGTCAAGTGTTCTCTCTAGTCCTCAGTGCTTCCAAACCCCCCCCTCAGCTCAAGTAGAGTTTTGTGCTATTGTAGAAAAATACTCTATAAATAAAGTGCTGTGAAAGCATCCTGATTTTTTTTCTTCTTCTGTTTTTGTATCTCATACTAAATTGTTTCAGAAATTAAAACAAAATCTAAGATAAAACAAAGGCAACCTGAGTAAACACAAAATATCGTTTTTAAATGTTTTGCAGTTTAAGTGTTATTTATTGAAGCAAAAAAATGTATCCAATACCAAATGGGCCAGTGTGGAGATGTATTTGCCCCGTAGTTATTAATTCCCAAAATCTATGAAGCTGCATTCATAATGGGGTTCAGCTGGACTAGACGCAACCACCCCTGATTACTGCAAACCCTGTTCAATCACCTCAACAATTAAATAGAAAATTTTCAACAGCATGAATCGGGTTAAAAGGTCTTACCCAGTAACACACTATGCCAAAGTTGAAAGAAATAACAGAAATGATGAGGAAGAAGGTGACAGAAATATATCAGTCTGGGAAGGGTTACAAAGCTATTCCAAAGGCTCCCAAAGGACCACAATGAGAGCCATTATCTTAAAATTGAAAAACTCAGCACAGTAGTGAACACTCCCAGAAGTGGCCAAAATTCCAAGAGTCCTCCATGAGCACAGCAACTGCACATCCAGCAAGTCACAAAAGAGCCAAGGACAGCATTAAAGGACCTACAGGCCTCTCTTTTATCAATAAAGGTCACTGTTCATGACTCCACAATCAGAAAGACACTGGGCAAAAATGGCATCCATGGAAGAGTGGTGAGGTGAAAACCACTGCTAACCCAGAACAACATTTAAAACTTGTCTGATTTTTGCCAAAACACACCTCAATGACCTTCAAACCTTTTGGGAGAATGTTCTGTGGATTGATGAGTCGAAAGTGGAACTGTTTTGGAAGATAAGGGTCCTGATCTATCTGACATAATCCAGACACCGAATTACACAAAAAGAACATCGTACCTATGGTCAAGCATGGTGGTGGAAGTGTGATGTGCTTTGCTGCTTCAGGGGCTGGGCAACTGGCAATAATTGAGAGAGATGTGAATTCTACTCTCTACCAGAAAATCCTAAAAGAGAATGTCTGGTCTTCAGTCTGTAAGTTGAAATTCAAGTGCAACTGGATTATGCAGCAAGACAATGATCCACAGCATAGGAGTAAGTCCTAGTCCTAGAAATAAGTGAAACACTGATCTCCAGTTATCAGGAGTGTTTGGTTGCAGTTATTACTGCTAAAGGTGGCTCAACCATATTTTAAGATTAAGGGGGCAATTAGTTTTTCAGATTGGTGATGGATAGTGTTAACCTTTTTGCTTCAATCAATCAATCAATCAATCAATCAATCAATAAATAAACAAATTGTATTGTGTGTTTACTCAGGTTGCTTTTGTTTTATGTCGTATTTCATTAGAAGATCTAAAACTATTTAGTATGAGATGCACACAAAAACAGAAGAAATCAGGAAATACTTTTTCACAGCACCGTATTTTAGCAAAACCTCTGTACTTTCGTTACAATCGGTACCAGAAAAACAAGTACCGTCACGTTTTAAGAATGTTGGTACTGACTTGGTACTGGAGTATCGGTTCTC
Organism: Ictalurus punctatus; assembly: GCF_001660625.3. Classification (NCBI taxonomy): domain Eukaryota; kingdom Metazoa; phylum Chordata; class Actinopteri; order Siluriformes; family Ictaluridae; genus Ictalurus; species Ictalurus punctatus. The sequence continues at coordinate 16,205,882 of NC_030426.2, read as the reverse complement.
GTGGCATCCCTAATGCGCGTACACACACACACACACACACACACAAAATGAAACAGATTAATGGAAAAAAAAAACTGGGAACTGTTAGGAAAATATGAGAGGCCGGTCAGTCTAACTGGAATATTTTCTAAAAACATTAAAAGTAGATAAAACCTGCATTACTTGTTTGAGAGAGAGAATGAGAGCAACAGAGCAGTGTGTGCACTCAAAGACCGTTGAACATTAACAGTGCATGTCAACAATATTCTATTTTCAGAAATAGTGTCAGCATTGGTGAAAAAATTCAGAATTTTGCTCATCCTGAATGCTAGCTTTACTGCTAGTTGTTGTCTGTGTGGCTGTACATGAAATACCGTTAAAGTTTATTTTTTTTAATTTTAGATATTGTGCAAAGGTGAGATTTGACTACCACATTCTGAATAATGACATGGAAAGCAAGTTTGGGTTATTGCACTTGCACAAACTCGTTCCAGCAACACTGCCTCAAAAACATTTTTACATGGGGCAGAGCCCTAATATGCTCTGCTGAATATTTGACATTCCCAGGCATCTTGATTAGTAACAATATACCAATACCTTCTAATAATCTAATATTTTTCAACCGTCCAGATTTTGTGAACCTGTGCCTACTGTGGCCTCAGAGTCCTGTTTTTGGGTGACATGGACGGAATCCGGTATTGTCATGATTGGCTGATTTGGATAATTGCAAGTGTATGAGTGTTCCCAATAGAGCTGCAACAGCTAATCGATAAAATCAATTCTGAAAATCACTGTCAACGAATCTCGTTATCGATTAGTTGGTCTGTGCGTGGGACAGGGTACATTTTACTCATTGCGTTACTTCTGTTCCAAAAACATGCATCGGAGAGTACAGACCGAAGTTTTGTCCCAAATGATGTACTATACACTTGCACTGTGTACTCTACCGTATGAATTTTAGATTTGTAGTATCATTTCAAATGGAACACAGGCGGGTTTTTTTTTTTTAATTATTTATTTATTTTTTTAAAACTAACTGGAACTATAAGCCGTTTCCAAGATGATGGCACATGACGTCAAACTCGCCTAATGCGACGCTGCTAGCTTTAGCAGAATACCCAGACCCAGGACCTCTAAGGCATGGGAGCATTTTATATTAAATGCGATGAAGACTGTAACCTGTAAACTTTACAAAGCGGAGTTTGTGTAGCACTGAAGCACGACAGTGATGCACGAGCACAAACTTATGTTTTGTAACCAAAATGCTTTACTGTGTGCAAGGGGTTGGGGAAACTGGTACGATTTGAGGTTCAGTTTAATAAAGTTGGTCATTATATGCTATATTAGCACGCTTACAGTGTAATTTCTGCAATAATGTCTTTTTATTAAAAGTGATCTGTTACTATCGAGGCTCGCTTGCAGTGTAGACCCGGTGATAAACAGTGTAGCGCCGTGCAAGTAAGATCTGTAATGTCGTCTAATTAAAACTGTACGATCAGATTTTTATTAATTTAGGACTGTAGTTTATCAGCAAAAAAGGGGATAATCGATTAACTGGAAAAAATAATCAGCCAATTAATCGATTATGAAAATAATCGTTAGTTGCCGCCCTAGTTCCCAATGAAGTGGCTGGTGAGGGCATGTTTCATAGTATAAATGTATACATCTCTTGGTTTAAAGATGAACTCAACATTTTTTTTTTATAGTATTCTAAAAGGGGAAAATTATTTGCAGCTAAACTGGAGACTGTAAGCTTCCCTTAGTTATTAGTCTACACCTCTTGTTAAAATGGCAGATTTTGTGATGTAAAAAATGAAACAAAGATAAATCATGTTGGATCTTGTTCATGTTGGATCTAGTTCCACATATTATGTGATACAGCAACCATGTTTTTTATTTAAAAAAACAAATAAAAACTTTTTAGAGGAAAATAAACAAACTTACAATAAACTGATTGCACCCATGTGCACACCTCTTAACTAATAGTTTATTAAAGCAAAAATTCTCCAGATCTATCAACTTGTGAGGACCTCTCCAAGCCATCCTACAGGTTGGGCCATTCCAAAATGTTGATCTTCTGAAGCCAGTCCATTGTTGAGTTGAATTTGTGCTTTGGGTGGTTGTTGTGCTAGAAGGTAACATTTCTTTTCTTCATCTTCTAACAGAGGACTGCAGTTTTTTTGCCAAAATAGATTGGTATTTGGAGCTATCCATGATTTCCTCTATCCCGACTTGAGCCTCAGTCCCAGCTGAAGAACTCCATAGCATGATGCTGCCACCATCATGCTTCACCTGGTTATCTCTTTTTATAATTATGTCCAAAATGTTCTACAGTACCTTTTTTCTTATCAGGCCATTACACTTTTTGCCACATGGTTTAGGGTGATTTAGGCAGGCTTGGCTTTTGGTTTTTCATGAGAAGGAGCTTCCGTCTAGCCACCCTACTCCATAGCCCAGACGTGAAGAATACGGGAGATTCAGTGCGTTTACATGAACAACAATAATCCGATATTAACCCGATTAAGACAATACTCTGATTAAGAAACTACCATGTAAACAACAGTTTTTAATGACCTTAATCCGATTAAGGTCATACTCGAAGTAAACAGGAATCAAATTAAGACGGGTGGAGTACTCCTGTTTTAGTCGCATTATCGAGATGTATTACAGACATTTACACACCTTAATCACATTAACGTCATGTGAGAGTTTTCACCGCATTTTGCGACAGGACACGATCACAAATGGCAGTGCTCAACTGTTTTACGGCAAACGAGAGCATAGCTGCGTCCCAAACCGTGTACTTACCTACTATAGGCCTATAGCAGGCGAATTACCTGTATCGCGGCTACTATACAGTAGGTAAGTATGTGGTTTGGGACGCAGACCATGGCTTCAAGCAGTTGTCTACTAGCACGTATAGCATGACAAATAATTAACCGCACTTAAAGCGTTCGTAAAAATTAAAAATAAAAACACCCAAAACTGTATATGGTACCATAACGAAGATGAACTGTATGTTAATACGTGAAATTCTGGAGGGACGTCGGATGGCGTGGCGCGGTGACGTAATGACGTGTGCCGTTAATCTAATTATGTTCTATAACATGTGAAAGGGTACATGACAGGAGTATTCTAAAAGCGACTCATGTAAACACCTTAATCACATTATTATCTTACTCAGAGTAAGGTAAATAATTAGATTACTGCTATCCATGTAAACGTAGTCAGTGTCACATATTAGCAGTGTATTGAAGTATTTCCAATACTTTCAAAGGGGACCATATTCAACCAGATTATTGTATGTTTTTTTTTTCCTTTTTTTTTTTTTTTCCTAAAACTTTCATTTGAATTAAACTTTTTGCCATCACATTTAAATGTGAAAAATTATCTGAAATAATTTATCATGGTTTCATTTTTTTACATCACAAAAACCTGCAATTGTAGCAGAGGTGTATAGATGTTTTATATCCATTTTTACATCTTGGCAATTACGGCACTTATCCAGAGCGACTTACATTAATCTCATTTGTACTACTGAGCAGCTCGGCAGTGCTGGGATTTGAACTCGCAAACTTCCGCTCAGTAGTCCAATGTCTTAACCACTGAGCTACCTCTAACGAATATCCACGGTACATTAGGTGTATAGTTTCAGTATAAATCTGAAAAAGCAAACATCAGACACAAAACATATTGGCTGATGTTGTGCATTTTATTTTTGGATGAACTTGTCCTTTAACAACTTTGCATTCAGTTGGAGAAAGTTCTTGATTCCGTACATAAGGAGGCCAAAATCCAGCTCACACCTGTGACACTGTGTATGCGTGCCAGTATCAGGTGCTGCCCAAAGAGGACATGTTCCACTTTTGCGTCTTTTTAGTTCAAGTTTGTGCCCTCATGCCTTCTTGGAGGCTTTTTTTTTTTCCTCATGGTATCATGGTCAACAGTTTTGTTGCCAGTTCTGCAAAGCTGCTTTGTGAACAATACCTATAAAGTCAATAAAAAACAGGTTAACCTGTTTAAACATAAACCTTCTGATCGCTAGCAGCATTGCATGTTGCAACATGTTCATTATTGCATGTGGCACAGCTGGGACTTGAAACCCAATTCTGAAAAGATTTTTTCTGACTGATGCGCATCGTGTTTACTAGTCATGCCTTCTAGGCTGCATCATTTTGTTTCCAGAGACAGCAAGGTTCACATCAAAGCCTTAAACTTTCCTTGCTTTTTCTTTCCTGCTCCATGCTGACTGCTGTTCCGTTGCTATGCTGTTTTTCAGCCTCCATTCTCTCTCTCGCTTGCTCTGAGCTTGTCATGATATGTACAGACATACCGTCATTTGTGATTATGATCCAGACATTGAGTTTCTGGATGGTGGGTTCAGCTTTGCCACGTTGTTTAGCCAGATTTTTAAACAGACACCGGCGTAGATTATAAAGTGTTCAGTTCATCATTTATTTCTTAATTCAAAAGCTTAATTAGTCCAGAAATTCATCCAGGCTCGTAACTGCAACCAAATCCAATCGACACATTGAAAGCATGTCATTGTAGTGAGTTATTTGTATATGGATATGTAATAAACTCCACATGGAATGGATGTTCTAGTTTAAAAACTACAAAATGTCAAGGATTTCAAAGGAGTGTGTTTCTCTAAGTCTGTGACATGGCACACATCTCTATCAATGATCTGATTTATGAAAGATGTATTGACAGTGATTAAGTGATGATTTCTTGGTACAAGTTTAATGAGATTCAGTCTTGTGCAATCAGATTTGCTTAATTCTACAGTTTTTATTTTAACTGGACAATGTTATTTTGAGATGTGTTGTACAGTGACTTCAGAAAATATCCTCCCTTCAAATGTTTATTTCTCTTTTTGCTGTATTGCAACATCAAATATAAGCATATCAGAACTGCTTTATTTTTCTTCTGCTCATTTTGATGTGAATCTCTCCAGAAATAAAATTAAAGTATTTCATTGTTCCGAGAATTGTTTTAAAATTTAAAAGCTGCTTGATTGATAAGTCTTCACCCCATGCAGTGTGAATTGTCTTTTTGCAGAAACTACAGATTTGAGTTGTCTCATATGTGTGTTTGAGCTTTGCTTGTGGTTGCAAAAATCTCTCCAGTTCCTCCTGCATAACAGCAAGCCTAGAGTATGGTTCTACCACCAGCATTCTTGTTCATAGAATGGTGTTCTCTGGGCTGTATTTGGTTTGTGCAAAACATTGTGCTTTTAGTTTTAAACCAATGGCTCAACTTTTCTCATCAAACCACAATATCTTTTTCCAAAAGTTTGCAGATTTTCTACCATGACCGGTCGCAGAAATGGTTCCCTTTTGGCCACACTCCCATAGAGTTCACATCTGTGAAGAGTTGATGTTGAGTGCACAGGTTCTTCCATATCAGCCAGTGAACTCTGTAACCCCTTCAGTGTTGTAACTGGACTCTTGGACACTTTTCTGCCAATTGCCTTTCTTGCCCAAGTTTGGCCTGGCCTTGTAGTGTAGTGTCTGATTTGTGCCACTTGTTTTAATGGATTTTACAACACTCCTTAGAAGGTTCAAGTCTTTGCTGTTATTTTAATTTAAAAAAAATGGGATGTAGCATTACAGCAAAAACTGGTAATGCAAGTAAGATCACTCTTGTGACGTTCTGAAATTTTAACCTTTGCTCGCACAATCTAGAAACATTGTTAGTGATTATGAAAAAACACAGTGTGTGTCCGTCTCAGGAAAATCCATTCAAGACACTGTGGCTGAATTCTGGAAAAAGAACCAAAAAGTTTTTCTGCCAATAATATACTTCAACAACAAAGAAAACATATTTACAAAAATGACATGGAATAGCCATTTCTTTAGGTTACCGTGTAACCTTAACTTGAGTGTCATGTTATGTAAGAAGCTATTTTAACATGCCTTGGCATTTCATATTGGGAGATATGGGATCTATACTGTAGAAAATGGGAAATTTGACCATGTGTAGAGTTTCCCCAGGCCTCTACAGAGTTACAATGTTTGGTCACTTTGTGGGATTTAACTCTGTAACTCAACAGATAATAAACAAAATGGAAGCGTGTGATAACGGAGCATATCCCTAATTTCTCCATCTGGGGATTAATAAAGTATTATCATATTTTATCCAAATAATTCCAAATTATTAGGGCATTTGCTAAATTCCAGGGTTTTCAGTACCGTGACGTAAAATGGGCATTTCTGGAGGTGTGGCAAAGATGCCCTCTTACAAAAAAAAAAAAGACGGGAGACCGAGCATGCGCAGAATACTTTATGCGTACATTCCCAGAGTCAGTGATGTAAGATGGACAAAACAATCATATCTGTAACTATTTTTTTTCATTTTCTTAAAACCTTTAAGAGATATATATATATATATATATATATATATATATATATATATATATATATATATATATATATATATATATATATATATATATATATATATATATATATAAAATTTAAAATCCTGTAAATGCTAAATTAATTAGTTGAGTATGAAACCCTGGATCATTTCTGAGTTTTTGTTTTTTATAATGGGGCAACAGCAGAGGAAATGATACAGAGGAAGAACTAGTGCAGATTTTTTTTTTCTTGCATGAGGAGCAAACTGGGCTTATTTAAGTGAAACAAGCATTTCAGGACAATAGTATTTTTCAAACATGAAACCTGAAGGGTATCTGAAGTTACAGCAGTATAAATGTAAAAGGGTATTTGGCCTGAGACCCCTGTGATCATGGACTGGTATTTGAAGTTATAGCAGTATAAATGTAAAACCCCTGTGATCACAGACAGATCTGCAGCAAATGGCTTTTCTTCCCAAACTGCTCATGATCCTTGACCTGTGCAGATTCTCAAAATAGGCCACGCCTCCTGGATGACGCAATATCTGTTGCGCTGTCCTGAAATCCCTGGAAAAAGTGCCTGGCAAATTATTTGATCAAAGTAATTGGATAATAAAATCATTCACCATTGGTATTACATGACATTGAGTGACCTTTTTTTCTTTTTAAATCAATGTTTTAAAACTGGGCTACTAGATTTAGCTAAAAATATATTTATTTGAATTAATACATGAGCATTATTATTATTTTTATTTATTTATTTATTTATTTATTTATTTATTTATTTAAATAATGGTGTTCCTAATTTAAAAGTGTAAAGGCTTAACAGTTCTAATTAATTAACTGCCAAATGAAGTATGTGGCCTAAACCTACAGTTTATTTACAGCAGCCATTTTCTTTTTAAAGCAAACAGGCATGTGGAACTAATGCCTGATGGGTGTCAGTAGAATATAAGTGGCAATGCAATTACACAGATATGAATGGGGGGGTTCGACATAAATATCCCCTGTGTCACACAAGCCAATCAAGCCAGCCGATCTCTTGCAGACAGCCTTGTCAGCCTGAATAAGTGAAACACTGCAAGCCAATATTGTGCAAATTGACCTTACAGAGTGACGCATAATCAAATATTTGCACAGGCTTGTATTTCTAGAATATGCACAATTAAGAAATACTCATTGCTTCACTTCTGTGCGCCATCATGTTCCAGTCCCACTGTGCTCGAAATGTAAATGCTGGGAGTTACAGGAGCCTGAATTAGCAACCCAGCACAACTGTAATCGGGCCGCAGAGGAATTTCAGCAAAATCCAGAACACGGAGCCCTCCATAAATCTATTATAGACACTAAAAAATAGAGACATGTACTCCTCCTCAGCTACACGCCACATTTACCCTTGCATTCACTCGTGTATTATATGGTTTAACTGTATTGTTTTATAATGCATACAAACGTGTATAATTCCTTTTGTTAAACCCAAGCATAGTTTACGAAAGGAGAAAGATGCATACTTTAACTGCATGATGTGGACAAATCAAGGTCATATTGGCCTTGTTCTGACTTGCTATTAACATCTGCCTATCAGATGGCTATCAGACCACAAATGGGCAGTGTTAAATACAGATCTAAAAGAATAGATCTTAAATACAGTTGTCCCAAAACAGGGTTAATGGCTTCTTGTGATCCGATCACAAAATATCGTGCCTCTCTAATTCATTATGCCGTGGTAGGTAACATAGATAAACTATCTAAAAAATGTTGCACATTCAGCCGATTTGTAACCATTTTGAAGGCCAAAGAGTTGAAAAGGTAGGATATGATTAATGCTTTGGGATTGTATGGAGAGCTATGTTTTGATCAGAGCTTGAAAATCAGGACCTTGCAGATGAGTTGAGGGATTAAATGTGGATTATTTGCAACTACTATGCATAACAATCAGATGATTGTTGGTGACAGTCAGATGTGAGACTAGGGTCAAGGTGTAAGCGATGGGAGGAGACCAGTATCCGAGAACCTTAGAGTGCAAGCAGGTTGAGATTTGGAGGTTATGGATTAAATTAGTAAGACTGGTAAAGAAGGCAGGATCAAAAGAACCTGATCGTAAAAGACAGTTGGGGTTTAAGGTACAAGGGGCGGGAAGAGGCCGGTGTCGGAGGAACTAATGGTGCAGGTTGTGTAGGAGTTACAGTGGCATGGGAAGAGGCCCAGTGCAAGAATATCTGAAGTAGGGCCGTGTGATATGGCGATGCATATCGTAGTACAATAGAAGTAGTCTGTTGATTGTCTCGATCAGTTAACGACCGACACCAGGTAGTATCTACCCAGCCAGACCTGAGGTCCAGTTCCAGAACTTTCAAACTGACGGTCCCTCATCTGCTAAATGAATAATTGTAAATGAATTAATATGGTAGATATTTTCCTATATCACCAATGTCACAAAAGACACTTTTCATGGAGGAACATGGAGGACCGTGGCAGAGCAAAACTCCCTGCAACACTCCGACACAGAACAGGCTTTAGTCCAACTAAAAGATGAGGAACTTGTACCTAAAAAGGTCTAACGTCTAACCTAACATCTGTCCTTTTGTATTCCTGAAACTTGAAATTGAATAGAGCATTTTAATATTTACTTTTTACATTTTGGTTTCATATTGTTCAGGTTTTAACAGTATGTTTTTCTTGTTCTCATTTGTGATGGTTTTGTTCAACGTCGCTTCCACATAAAAGGAGAAAAGAAAGTGCCTTTCACTTGCATTTAGCTCGCAGTAGGGCTGCAGGTAACAATTATTTTCAAAATCAATTAATCGGCTGATTTGTTTGTTTATTTATTTTTTCATTTATTTTGAATAAAATCCACAAACTGAGTGTTACACACACTTTATATATATATATATATATATATATATATATATATATATATATATATATATATATATATATATATATATATATATTAGTGTGTGTGTGTGTCTGTGTATAACTTATAAAATTTTTACATTAACACAACTGTTTGTCCTATCTATCTAAATATAAAAAATATATACGTGTTTACATTATAAATGTTTATGCATTATTTTAATGGATGCACAAAAAGCACTGATAATTAAACTACAGTCCTAAATTAATAATAAAATCTCACTTTCACTGCGCCTTGTGGTTTCTGTTACTCATTGCCTTTAGACATATTGTTTTACTTGTGTTTACTTTGATCGGACCGTTTTAATTAGACCAGAGGATCTCAACCTTTTGTAACTAAAGCCTCCCCTATCATATTTATTTATTTATTTATTTATTATTATTATTTTTTAAATCATCTGAAAAGTGGTCTCTTATGTAATATGCTGCTTTCTTTAATGACATACAATTTTTTTCGGTAACATTTAATTTTGTGCAAGAAAACTAATGTTTGGGAATCTAAAATGCTTTTTGTACTGACTTAATAATGTAGAAGTCATAAAATAAAAAATCTATAACAAAGTTTGTACTAAAAAGTAGGGTGCCTAAAACTTTTGCACAGTATTGTACATCATTTCAAGATTTGAAATGATCCATATTGTGATATAAGATTTTGTCTATGCTGCCAAGCCCTAGAATCAAGAATATCTGGCAGGTGGGTTAAGGTCGGGGAGTGTGGGATGGTGAGGAGGTAAGTGCTGGAGAACCAAAGAGCGTGGGTGGGTTAGGATTATTTAGACCTGAGAACGTAGGTCTGTTGGGGTTTAAGCTGTGAGTGGTAGTTTGTGAATGAAGAACTTCAGGTGAGGCCATGGAATGCTTTGGAAGTAATCGGGAGCAGTTTGAATTTTCCTTCTGTGTAGCACAAGTTATTGAGTAAAACGTGCATGAAGGAGTGGCATTGCGGGTTATTATACGTTTTCTTATCAGAGCAGACAGATTTATTTATTTTTTTAAGGGTCTGATGTAATTTACTTGCTAACGTTAACTCATGCTAAGCCTCAAAGCAGGTTTTGCTTTTGGAGAAGTTTTGTCTTTACAAGAGAATAATAGTGGGAAGGTAAGGTATTTTTATGATGCAATGACCTGAAGTGATTATATTTAGGAGCTTTGTTCAGGGGCAGGTTTGGGCTGGTCTGGACCATGATTTGTGCAAATGCAGGTCTCTGGATTCCTCACGCCCATCCTTCCCCCTCCCGTACACGATAGTATTTGTAACAAAAGTTATACACTGAACTTGATGAAAAAGGTTTTTGGGTTTTTTTTTTTCTCCCCTAAAAAGTCTCATCTTGCTGCACAGCCTGATCTGCTGCATGTGCTTTGTGTTCAAGAAAACATATTTCATATATATTTTCTTTTCTAGGCTGGCGATCACATGTCTGGATGGTGCCACTGTTTTGGAAACTATTGGTAAGACCTGTTGCCAACACATTCATGTAATACATATGTTATATATGTGGTATTATTTCTTAAGATTATGGTTTTAGGTTCATAATATCTTATAAAGTGAAACTCACAATTTAATATAGTATTATATTTAAACCGATGGTTGATGGATATTGTATTGCTGTCTCTTGGACATTGTTGCATACATCATATATGTAATTGCATTTAATATTATTATATTACCTAATAACCTATATAATTAATTGCATACAATATAATATATTGCATATAAAAAATAGATGGCAATGCAGGATCTATTGTAACTTTCAGCAAAGCTCACTCTAGGTGTACACAGTGTCGTGTTTGTGTATGTGATGTTGCAGACGTTCGGCGACACTTTGAGTCGAGCTGGGATGTGTGAACTGCTGTGATACTATAACTGGGTGTGATCAGCAGTCAAATGAAATAAGAGCTGTCAGTCACACTTGCCTGGCAACCTCGTCATGGCAACATTCGTCTTCTCTTTTGGCACACCCCACAAAAGTCAAAAAGAAATCCAATTCCTGGTATCGTTTGCATGTGCAAACCTGACAAAATGACTTTGCGTAATTGGACAGTGATCTGTGACCTGCTTCGTGTTGCGAACAGATCGAGTAGCTATCAAGAACTGTGTTTTACAGTTGCTTGTGGTACCAAAGAGCTGTTTCTTTAAAGCTTGTACTCACATATATGCTGTGACTACTTGACTGAAATGGGACCGTGCTTTGCGTGTCTCTAAATCAGCAGCTCTTATTCTCATCCTGCACCTGTCAGACTCCTTATGTTACCGTAACTTCCTCGAGCCCTATCACGTTAACGGTTAATGGGGTAACGAGTTTCCTCACCTGAGGTTGCAGGCGTGAATAAGGTTCACTGAGATGTCCCTGTAGCAATCGCTTATCCACACCTGAACAGGCAAACGAGAGGCTTTCCTGAATTAACTACTTCATTAAGGGAATTACATGAAACGCAAAACTTCACACCTCCTCTCAAAAGCTGTACATGGACGGAATCAGCACAACTTGCATCAGATATCTCCACCATAGCAATGTCCCTGTTAGATTTATCACTAGGGGGCAGAATTGGATCACTGATTTTTATTTAACTCGCATAAACATTAACAATAATAATCAGCTGGGTTGGAGGATAGTCTTTGAAAACACAGGGGATAACATTCTGAATTTACCTTGTGAGTATTCTGTAGCATATTTCATTACAGTAAATAAATGTTTAGAATTGTCAAATAAAATAGATTGGATATCCAGCAAAAGACCTACTCATAGACATAAGTGAACATTGGGAAATACTATAAATAACAGCGTCTTAGTAGTTGCTCTACACAGTTTTACTGAAAGTTCTTTCTGAGTAAAATAATGGCAGCCTACATTAAAACCCACACCACGCTATATCATTCCATGTACCTATATAACTTCATAACAGAAATATAACTATAGCTTGATTTTATTTTTTATTAATCATATTTAACAAGCTGAAGAAAAACACAAATCGCCAAGCACAGCCCTGTTAGTGTTTTCTCAGTAAAATCTATAGTAAATAGCAGATGTCTCATAGGGATTGCAGGATTAATAGTACCAAACATTTCAGCTTCATTCATTTTCTGGTATTGAGCAAATTAAACCCACACGGTCTGTCCTATGAAAGGTGCAACAGTTTGAAAAGGGGAAAAGCCAAGGGCTCTTTGTGGTATCCAAACATTTGATTAACTTTGGATCAGCCAGAGAGAATGGATTGAAGTCGTGTGGTGATGATTATATATCGGTGTATAAAATTAGCAGTATTAGGAGAATGACGGTAGTCTGATACTAGCTGTGCTGTGTGCAATGTTATTTCTGTTTACTATCACCTAATAACTATGGGAACTAATTCACTAAATCTTCAAACAGGACGTAGTTTGGAATTGTAATGATACTCCATTGTCCTTGATCATCTCTTTGAGATGTATAAAATACACGAAGACAATGTGGTTTTCAAAAGAAATGGCACATATTCTTATTAAACATTGTCAAAGTCATGAATTTTGTTAGTCTGCACATTCATTTGGTACTTATGTCTTCTAGGTGCCGTGACTTGTGCTGTAATTGTGAGGCCACCTGTTGGTCAAGAGTGAAAAGTAAATGGAAAGCAAATGTCATGGGCACGTTTTAGACGAATCAGAATGGAGATAAAGTACTGAAAGTATATACATTTATTAATTGCATTCAGAGCAATAAGCATTTGAGGAAGACTTGAACTGAACAGTAGAGCTGAATGATTCGAGGTTAAGAGTCTTGCTAAAGAGCCCAACAGCTCACAGGCAATCGCAACCTTTCCTTGCCAGAGAAACGAACCTGTCAGGCTACCATTAAATGGCTACCATTAAGCATTGTACTGAAATTCAACTTGATGTAGCTCTCATTTATTAAAAAAAAAAAAAAAAAAGTTTTCAATCCAGCATGTCACATCTACAGTACATTAATCTGACAGAAATGAAAATGACAATATAAACTACAATAATGTGTTTGTGTATACAGGAGGCATCAAATAGGCAGGAGGATTTAAAGCCTTGCTTTCTGAATTTATTTTCCAAGTACTGAAAATGAGTGCTAGTTTTCTTAACTTTTTCTTTTGATAAATTTTTCATCAACTTCTTAACCTCATTAGATTGTACCTATTGAAGCGATATCATTACATATGCTATCCCTCGTACAGAAGAACACACCGATAAACCTCCACACACACACACACACACGCATGCACACACATCACATTACTTTGTCTATCATATGTCAAAGGAGACATTTTGATCTTTTTTTTTGATTCGGTCAGTCACATTTTGATCTTGGCTCTGATGCATCATTAACATTTGAACATTTCCCCTTATTCCCTTGCAGGATTAATGACCTCGCCACACCATCCCCACGCCCCCTGCTGCTAAACCTTGTATTAATTGGGACGTCAAAAGCCACTTCTCCCACTCTTTATTGTATACGTTTACCATTAGACTCATTAGCTTCCTGTCGCTTCCCGTCCAGCCTCTCCTTCCCAGCCAGGCGTGACTCTCCTGGGAGAACATTTCCATCTTTCCACTAGGCCTGTCTCAACATTATCCCTGCTGTAAACGCCTCTCCTCTGATGGCCCTCTTTTGATATTTCTTTTTTTTTATTTATTTTTTTTCTTAAGGTCGCTCTGATCAAGGGCTGCTTGGGTGTTAATTGGTGGCTTGTGTGCGGCTCCGCCTCTTCATTCAGCTTTAATGGTCACCATTGACAAACAGCAGCCAAATAACAATAGAGTGACTTTTTTATTTTTAAATACCCTCAGGGAAATGTTTGAATGAGGTGAGGTGATCAGGAGGCCCTGTGTGTGTGTGTGTGTGTGTGTGTGTGTGTGTGTGTGTGTGGTTGTATGTGTGTGTCGGGGGGCGGGGGGGTTATTTATTCATTCATTCATTTAAAAAAAAAAAATTTTTTACTTTTTAAAAGGACTGTGCATTATGGGAAAGCCCCTATTTGTCAGGATTGTTTACATGTTGACAGACTACATAATGTAATTGTTTTGCATGTAATGTCTGGTCTATCAGCACAGCTGAAATCGTTCTAGTTCTTTACTGATCCTCTCTACTTTAAATTAACTTCCCTTCTGCTGCCTTATGTTGTTCGCGTCTCACTCAGCACTTCGCGCTACATTTTAATGAAAGCTAATAAGAGCGGCCTCGTCCCAATACCTCCGGCTCTTGACGTTTCTCTAAATGTAAGTGTGCTGGTGGCTGCTTGCCAGACCCGATCCTGTTTTTGGAGCCGAGCTTCGACACCGACATGGGATCGTTTTCATCTGATCAGTCACTTGTCTAGGCGAAGTGATGGTGACAAAGTTAGGGCAGCCCCCCCCATAGGAGTCAAGCAGAGACAGATGGTTGAGCGTGTGTCCTCAATCACGCACACATCTGTGCATTTTTCAGAGTTTTAAAAGCAACATAAAAGGAAAATTGAGTACATGAGAAATTGATTGTGAGCTTCATATTTTGAGACCTACAGTAAACCGGGACAATGTGCTAACGATCAGTGTCAATTTCTACAGATTTAAAGCAATATTTCAGGCCAACCAGGGGGGAAGCATACGATTTCTCCCTTTAGTCCAAATGATGTTATTTAAACTGTCAGGTTTTTCAATATCTCAAACACAGTTGTTTATGTTGTTTCTGACACTGTTATCCATAAAAAATGGACAAATCACATCACATGGCCAAAAACACAGTAGCAGCAGCATCTATCTTGAAGCCAGAATCAGTTTCTTCTACAGTTTGGTGTTGCTTCGCACAAACATCAGATTTAAATGCAGTTCTTGCATAAAAAAAAAAAACCTGAACCATGACCCAACGTCACCTGTTTGTAGTTATGTGAGCTGTATTTATAGTTTTCATAAAATTTTTTTCTTAGGTTTACATTTCTTTTTAAAACTGGAAATAGTTCAGTTTTAACTGGAGTCTGATTTAATGAAAACTTATTTATAAATGTACGTGAGCCAGGTTTCCATCCTGAACAAATAAACAAATGCTTCATTCAAAAGGTCTGTTAAAACACTGAAAGAAATTAATCAGCCACCGAAAATATGACTACCAAGAAGAATAAATTTGCATTAGATGCAATACCATTTTTAATTTTGATATGGAAGTGTTTTACGCTCAAAAGATGTGTTTTGATATCCAAATTACTTTTTGAATTGCCTGAGCTGTGGTTCGTCTGCACAAGACTCTGCACCCAGGTCAATATAACCACATGGTGCTCTTTCGCTCTTGCTCTCTTTGTTTCTCTTTTTAAGAAAAAGAGATGGAAGTTGAAACCTAACAAAGCCCTGGGAAAGCCCCATCAGACGCCTCCCTCTCTTAATCCCTTTAATTTTGAAAGGTATTTTTTAAGGCTTCAAAGTTGATATGGTTTAATCCCTGCTTGAACACTACTGGATGGTAAATGAGACCGCGTCAGCCGCTAATCTACTCACCACAACAAAATCCTTCTTCAAGATGAGGTTGCACGGGCTTCCTGTGAACTCGCCGTTTGATGTTCCCTACCTGCTATCGAACACGGCTTCTGTCTTAACCCGACTGTCACTCGCTGCCTGTCCCCTTTTATCAGACCCTTGCTGCTTTTTTTTTCTTTCTTTCTTTCTTTCTTTCTTTTTTCCCCCCAACATGTTAAAGCTAGCATCAAGCATGAACCTTGCTCAATAACTAACTTTCCCTCTATTTTGGGAATAGTTGATGAGCTCTGGGAAGAGGTGAATAGGTGTCGAATTTCTTTTAATTTGGCTTTGTAGAGAGACCGTATCAGGACAGGGTGTGTTGTGTTGTCGTTTTTCGAATTCGGTGGTCCATTTTTAATCGGGATGAGCTCACGTTGCTGCAGCTTTGCATCAGCGTAGCTTTCAGCAGCTGCCCAGGGAAAATGCAGCCTCTCACCATTTGTGCCGTCTAGGATGTTTGAATTGTCAGACTCTGCTTCTCGATGAGCACTAGTTTGTTTGAGGGTGAGATTTTATTTATTTATTTTTTTTGGAGGAGATGTTCCAAGCGAGCACCTCTGTGCTGTGAGTAAGTAGTGTAATAAAGGCAAGTTATTTCTGAGCTCTTATTTGGAAAAGTGTTCAAAAAGGGAAGTTTTTGGGCTGTGCACCTTTCTGCCTTCTCTGTGAGGGGGGAAAAACAGCAAGTTGCTTAGTAACCTCCCTTGATTAATTTTGCAACTTGTGGAACTGCAGCAAAACTTTTCCTCAGTGGTTTTTTTTAAAGTATACACCCCGGGGATGTTACAGTCGGAATGAGCAAAAATGACAGAGTTGCCAGTTTATTAGTTAAACCTGCATTGTAGCTACACTCGCTGTCCATTTTTAGATATGGACAGATACGAGGTCACCGTATTCCTGACAAGTGGGCAAGTGCATGTAGAGGTGCACAGGTGGCTCCTCTGACTCCGTTATGCGTTAGGAGGTGTTTTGCTGGCATATTTTGGGTCAACATGCCCCCTATGTCACTACAAATCAATACAAAGTCATTCTGACTAATCACCATTATCCTACAATAAAACGTCCATCCTGTATGGTGTGTTCTCCTCCAAGATGACTCCACATGCACAGGGCATGAGGGCTCACTGAATGGTTAAGAAGTATAAAAAAAATTATATTACGCTATATGCTAAACCTACATAAGTATAATAAATGTATAAATTGTTAATCACAATTAATGGTATAACTGCAATTAAATGCAATGATTACAATAAGCAAGGAATTTATACTAATATATTTTCTTTACGGGAGTTATTGCTGAGTTACTAACACCCCAGCCCCGAGACCCCCCCCAACCCCCAGATTAATAGCGGTCCTTTTTTTTCTTTTCTTTTTTTTTTTCATTTGACCAGTCAATGCAATTTGTATTTATAGAGCACTTGTGTACATTTTTCAGAATAAGTAGGAAGAAAAGAAATTAGAAGTTCAAAACACAAAGTAGATCATTGCCGGTAGTTCTTATTCCCCTCTGATTAATAAATATATCCAAGAAAAGTTTATCTTCCGGGATTGCAGAATAATGTGTAATGATAATATGCAATTATCACCTCAGATTTATTCAGCAGTAACCTCACGATGAGGTGTAACTTAAGTGTTAGAGCAAGTGCTGATGGAGAGAGCAGAGAGCGGCAGAGAGAGAAAGCACAGTGACATATGTGTGTCGTGGAAGTGTTAAGTGCTCTTTTACTTTTGCAGTTAATTTAGACAGATCACAGTGGGCTCTCTTCTGATTCGTCCTCGTTTGTATATTCGTTATTGAACATGTTCAAAGGCAAGGAAGGAGGGAATGAAAGAAAAGTGAGCGTGAGATTGGAAGAGGGAGGGGAAAAAAGAGCTAATCGCTTCAGATTGATCCCTGCACAGGAGTGCACAATTTATTTAATCTTGTAATCCTTGTAAATAGCTCCCAGCAAGGCAAAGTCAACCTTTTAACATTGATTAAATGGAGTAAATAGAAGTGAATGCATTTTTAAAAGATGCATTGCATTTCACCCCTGTTTGTGGTGTATGGAACAGATTGGGGTGGAAGCTGGCAGCTAATGAGGCCTGTAAATTTAATACCGAAATCGGCTTCTGATGGCTTTGCCACCCTGCTGTTCAGGGCTTTCAGTGAAGTTTGCTTTAAATGTGGAGCGTCTGTTCCCCCTCCGAAAGCCCCTCACACCAGAACAGATGGAGAGAATATGGAGCCGGGAAGGTTTACCTTGGAGGTGGTAACAGTGAAGCCACTCATTAACACTGAATTTACCACTTCGTTAGCAACGCAGCTTCCTGTTGAGAGCAGCCAGTGCTGGATGTCAAATCCTCAGAGCATACATTTATCCAAGCAAGTCTGGACCCTTTTAAGGGGTTCGAGTTTTTTAGTGAGGAGGAAAAAAAATAAGAGAAACATCCCATTCTGCAGGTTCTGCTACAAAACCATATAATGGTTAATATAATCCTTCATTTCAAGGTGCAAGTTTGTCACTAGCCACTTTTATTTTTCATCTATCTATCTGTACAGTGTTTTGGGGCTGTGTGTGTGTGCGGTTGCACTTGTGTGCCAATTTGTCAAGAATCAAGCAACAACAGTCTCGTGCTGGGATGTGCTTTGGCACCATCAGAGAGTGCTAAGATAGAATAATATGATCTCATTGGAGGTGTACTTTGTTCCCATGGAAATTGGTCAATTTTAAGAAGTGGCTGAGAACTTTAGTGGGAGGAACAGGAAGGTCTGATCCCAAAGGTGTGCTCACATAATTAAGCTTCCTCACCAGTGTTTCCAGGACTAACAGCAGGGTGTGCTGTGAATAGATATGGTGGCAGTAGGTGTGGAAACCCATAATGCAGCTTAAAAAATAATGGCCTTCTTGGTTTTGGCTCCTTTGAGAACATTTTGCTCTCTCTCTCAAGTAGAAAATGGCTATTTATACATGGGCAAAAGGTTATCATTTTTAGGTTTTACATTGGCCAGTGCATCTTTGCCTGAAAATGGGTGAGCACATATTTGTGTTTTTACCACAATGTCATTTAACACATTTTCTTTCCTTTGTTTAATTATCCAGTTATTGTACCTTACATGATAATGGATCTGTTTAATGCCAATTGTGTTTTGTAGATGCTGTCTCTGCCATGGCAGCAGTGAGAAGTAGTGCCGAGAAAGAGGTGGAAACTGCTGAATATTGCACTCAGGAGCTGTCAGGCTCTCACACTTCCTCTCCCACCACCTCTACCTGCAACAACAACAACAACAGCAGCAGCAACAGCAGCAGTGTGGGACCACAGCAGTGCCAATCTTTGGACAGTCACCAAAGCCTTTTAAATGGAGCACAGCCGAACCCATTTGTCTGTGGCAGTGTCCTGGCTGCCCCCTGCACAGATGATTCATTGCCTTCAGGAGCACTTGTTAATGGATCTGCTTCACACTGTACCTCAGAGGAACCCCACGTCCCCAACAAGGATTCGTCCCCTTTGCCTGGGACAGACACCAACCCTGAGGTGTTGGAGCCTCCCTGCGAGCTTCAATCAAACACTTGGCGAAAAGCAGAAGGGCACGTTCTGAAAGCACCATCCACACGGACCCTATCTGATTCGGACAACAGCGACTCTGAGACTCCCTTGGTGGGGAACAATGCAGATAGCGGGGCAATCAGCCGGGTAGGGACAAACAACAGCGTCAAAGCAGGATCCTTGTGGGATGTTGTTGAGTCCGAGTCCGAGTTGTCAGAAAGCTCCTCTGATAACTATGATGGCCTAAACAGAAGTCTTCGAGAGAAGTTTATGTGCTTCCTGTTGAAAGGCAGGATACTTGATGAAGTGGTGAAAGGAAAGATAAAGGTGGGAGGCCTTCAGTCAGCCAGCTCAAGGAGGAGGAAACGAAAAACATGCAGAGTAAAAAGGATACCAATGGAGGAAAAAGTTAACGAGGGCTTCAGCTGTGCCTCCCTTATTAACATGGACTTGGATTTTGAGTCGTCTGTTAGTGAAGAACATTCCTTGAGGCAGGATTCGGAAAGTTTGAAAGCACACATAGACTCGCATCTGGGGAATTCCCAAGACAAGAAGAACTTAATTTCAAGTGAGAATGTAGGCAGGCCCAATGAAGCAGACACCTACGTGGGTGGCCAACCTATGCCATTAAAGAGAGAGCTGGAAATAGGCTTGGAGTCAAAGCAGTCGTTCTTCCAATGCACAAAGTGCAATGTTAATTTCAAGGAGAAAAAGCATTTGCATAGGCATATGATGTATCATTTAGATTGGCATAATCAGGTAGGGCAAGCGAGCATCCTTTGCCCCTTTATATGCAAAGAGTGTGGGCGTTCATTCTGCGAGCGTTCTTCCTTGCAGAAGCACATGCTGATCCACCAGGTGCGAAGGGAGAGGTTGATGGAGGAGATTAAAGATCTGAATGACCTGAGAAGCCAGGGAGGAGAAGCTCGGCTGCAGTGTCCCCAGTGTGCTTTTAGAACTAACTGTCCACAAACATTCATTGATCATGCCAAGACCCATGAAAAGGACAAACATTATTACAGTTGTGAAGATTGTAGTCGCATAGTGTTGAGCAAGTCAGATATGGAAGCACACCAACAGATCGCTCACCTCCGTGCATGCCAAGGAAGAGTCATAAAACCATTGGGCATGCTTATTTGCAAAATTTGCACATTTAGAACAAAGTATAGAGACATTTTAAGAAAGCACCTGGAACTCGTACATGACCAGCCACTATGTGATTATGAACTTCAGTCACACAATATGGTAGCTGACCCTGCAGGGTCTGTGTCCAAGCAGGACAGAGTAACGGGCCAAACTGAAGCAGACAACTTATCTCCAAAGTTCCTCAGAGAGAAGCAGAAAAAAAGTGGAGCAGGGCTGTCTACATGGTCCAGTGGCCTTGCTGACCTTTTCCTGAGCGATAAGGGCACACAAAAATCCTGTAAAAGTTTGAGCTCTTCACTGGCCAAATGGAGCAATGGCAGCTTAGCAAACAACCTGTCACCATCTTCCCTGCAATGTGACAAGCCAAGTAAATTATCTCGGCCTACAGAGAGAATAAATGTGACAACAGGTCTCTCCTATGTTGAAGAGGACAATCAAGAATGTGAAAATGTTGTCTCCAAACAGAACACAAAATATCTCTCCAGGTTTGACATGAATCTTGCGATCAAGTCTGCAATCTCCAGCAAAGCTGTACGTCTGGACCACGATGTTGTTAACACTTCCAAAGATCCCTCGCCTGGAAGCAGTTTAGCAGTACAGAAACAAAAATCTCCCTCTAAAAGAAAAATGTCCATTCCATATCACAACACTCCTAAGAAAATTCCAATGATTTTACCAAATCATGAATCGCCAACTCCAGAAAGGCTTGATATTTATTCTTTGCACAGTGGTAACTACAATGGCACGAATTTTGATTATGCCAATCAGGCAAATGATGCCAGTTATCCCAGTGAGGGCATAGCACACTTCCTGGATAGCAGCGATGCCACTGACCCCATAACCCAGCAGGGATATTTCCTTAAAAATTACATCCATGACTCTCCTGATCAGTCAGATCTTGATAGCAACGTGGAAGACGATGATGAGATCAGAACACTCGTAGTGAAAGAAGAGAACATAGAGAGTGCTGTGAGCGAGGACAATCCAGAGTGTACTGATCCTAATCTCAGTGATTCTTACAGTAGCTACTGCGTGTCCCCCGTGTTTGAACCAGATCGGAAATGCTGTCCGTACTGTCCTGCTGTGTTTGAGTCTGGGGTGGGTTTGTCCAATCACATCAGAGGACATCTGCATAGATGTGGCTTAAGCTATGAGGCTCGTCACATGCTGTCACCTGAACAGGTGGCGTCTCAGGACCGGCAGCCTCGCATTCGCAGAAGAGCATCCTCCCTGAGCAACAGAATCAGGAGAGGTGAATTACAACTGAACACTTACCAAATTAGGTTTAAACTAAAGTCAAATTTTAAATGATTAAAAAAACTCCTTTCCACAAGAAGAAAGTAATGGGAACCTATTTAACTAAAAATATATGGTCTATAGAATCAAATATTATGATCTGTAATCCCAGGTTTAAATAAACACGCTCATAAAAGATCTGGGATAGACCACATTTTATTAATTTAAAAGCTGAATGATACTAAATGAAAAACAAGTGGTGCCTGGTGTTCAAGATGGCTGCCTATTGCTACACTGTGGCATTAAGGGACCTCAATGATGATCTGTTGTTGTGTGGTGGGTTTTTATTTATTTATTTTATTAAACAAGTTTTATTTATTTTTATTTTATATTTTCATGTGGTGGTTGAAATCACAGTCCACCACAATTCAGGTTAATAATAATAATGATGATGATGATGATGATGATGAGTAATTACTAATATTATAAATAAGTAGTAGTAGTTATGGTGGTGGTGGTTGTTCTTATAGTCATTAGCCTGGTCACTTGAATTTACTGAACCTCAATTACTCAAAAAAAAAAAATAGAAGCATTTAAATATAAATAATGTAATCTTGGACCTAATATGTCCTCATGGTGCAAAGTTCAGAAATAACAAGCTTCATGACTAGAATATTATTGTGCATATTTAAAATAATAAGCCCAATATTTGAATAATTCATTAAATAAATGTGTACTGAGGGGGTCCATGGAATTTAGTTTACAGTTAAAGAGGTTGGAAGAAGTTTGTACACCCCTGACTTGCATTATAATTCATAGATTCATTTATTTTAGATCCCATCCAGCACTTTGAGGTTAAGTTGTACGTTAAATACATTAATGTATAATACATTTACAATCAGATGATTACTTTTGTGATTGAATACAATATAAACTGCACAGCGTAGTAAGAAAATTCTGTGTGAAGTGGTGTATCTAAACATCCTACACATTTGTTTTCAATATTTAACTGTTCATCAACGTTTTCATATGTAATACATGTTGCCTTCTTTTTTTTTTTTTTTTTTTTTTTTTTTTTTTTTTTTTTTTTTTTTTTGCCACAATAGATAAACCTGAGTCTCAGACTGAACACACCTGCCCCCTGTGTCTGGGATGGTTTGATACTAAAACCGGCCTGTCCAATCATGTGCGGGGTCACCTGAAGCGGATCGGCAAGCCAATCTCAGGTGTCAGCAAGTCTCCCTTGTGCATCCTCACCGAACTCCTGCAGGACAAGGACGAGCACAGGAACATTCTCCGAGCACTTGAGGCCAAACCTCGCATCTCCAGACCTTTCATTTCCCAGGCGTTTGCAGGAAGCGAGGGCCTGTTTCTTACACCTACTGGGGTCCCAGTGAAGATCCAGCACTCTGCTAACAGACTGGTCTCTGAGGAGGGTGAGAAGAGGAAGAAGAGAGAGGAGAAGATGAATGAGAACAGTGAAAGCACTTTAGTAGAACTTCTTAAAAAGCAGAGACTGGACCAGAAGCTGGCTGTCACATGTCACTCTAAGACTGCCAGAGCTCGTTTTATTGTTTCTCCATCCAAGAAGATTTCTCCTGAAGCTCTATCGGGCTCCATATGTAGCCAAGGTGAGAAATTCACAGAATCATCTGCTTAAGTGGGGTAGTGGGGGTGGGGAGTGGGAGTTTTAAAAAAAACATTGCAGCTTCCCAAAGGGTTCGCAAAAGCAATCATAAAAGTAATTAAAGGAACTAGGGATTTGCAGTGTGGTGAATATATTACACTTGAAACATTTAGTGTCAAAAAGTGCCATGAATATAGTAATGTCACAAATATCTATGTTTTTAATAGCGCATAATAATGAAAATTGGTACACAACAGCTGATCAGCCAAGCCATGTTTAATCTATAAAGACTGCATATTTAAAGGTGCACTAAGAAAGATTTGTCAAAAAAGTTGGCAAGATTAGGTCTCTAAGGGTTAAATAAGTAGAGCTGAATCAGATTTGAATGTGTTTTTTCTTTTTTTTTTCCCTTTTCAAATGTTATCTCCTTGAGCAAACCATGGACACAGCTCCAGAACTAGAGTTAACATGCTGACTAGACTTAGCATTAGCAAGGATTGTTATGACATCACTTTCAAGTGAATTCAGCTGCTTGAAAGTGATGATAAATATCTATAAAGATGCAAAATTCTGCTCATAATTTGAGGATGTTCACTAGTGCAATTACTGTGTTGGGGTTATTTTTTTTTTTACCCCCCCCCTTTTTTCCCCTCTTTGTGATAAACTCTTATGAGCTCTTAGCTATGGTATTAACATGTTAGCTTTTGGTAGCTAAATTAGAGGCCATTTTAAGTTGCACTTGATATACCGTATACACAGATGTCAGCTCATAGTGATTTAATGAGTGTTCATGAGTGCCATAACTGTCCTTTTTTCTTTGTTATGGGGGAAAAAAACAGTTTATTATTTAAAAAAAAGGCAATTCAAAGCTTTTTACAGATTGCCTTTACGTACCTGTCCAGGAGCAATGTTGCTAATTTTGCATCCATCTTCACTAGTAGTAAATGACAACATCTTGGAAAAACTCTGCTAATATTTATTCTGGTTTTACTGGTTTTCCTGTTGCTACGATTTTGCGTAGCACAGAGTGATTTATTCATT
The DNA here is from genome assembly GCF_001660625.3 of Ictalurus punctatus. NCBI lineage: Eukaryota > Metazoa > Chordata > Actinopteri > Siluriformes > Ictaluridae > Ictalurus > Ictalurus punctatus. Next base: position 16,181,564 of record NC_030426.2, on the reverse strand, counting down.
CTTTGCTCACTGGAGCGTTTTAAAATCACCTATCCCCGTTTGAAAATGCCTTTTTTTTTTTTCCTGCAGAGATACCATTCTCACCATTTGTGCTGGGACCATGGTTTAAACTATTTTTTTTTTTTAATCATGTTCTACATATTTTCCACATTATTTGTTCAAGTAAGAAAAAAAAAAGGACTATTGCACCTTTTTAAATTTGCATTAGAGAAGGGGTTCCCAAACTAAATCAAGTCACTCAAGGCACTCCTCATCAGAGGAACTCGGCGTCCTCTTTTTGTTTTGTTCATTTATTTTACAAATTAACATTATTATCAGTCATATTTTGAAGTTACGGTTAGTCACATTCAGGCACGCCGCATTTAAATTACTAGGGTGCATGTTATTTTTGTCTTTAACTATCCTGACACACTAGTTAGTGAGCGTAAGTACAGTCCTCTCTGATGCATTTCACCTTCTGAAGAGGAGACTGAAGGGAGAAACAAACAACTGAAAGAGGCTGTGGTAAAAGCCTGGAAGAGCATCACAAAATAAAACAACAATTTGGTGATGCCAATGAGTCGTAGGCTCCATGCAGTTATTGTAAGCAGAGTATATGCAACCAAATATTAAGTGTTTACTTTAAAATGAGCTGTTCCTATACTTTTGCCCACCTAAAAATTGGGTGGTCTACCACCAAAGGTGCCATGTTCTAAGTTGATTAACATATCTATCTATATATGAGGAAATGAAAACTGAAATTCTGATCTATTGTCTCCTATTTATTTTTAATACTCTTCAATAAAAAAAAATAAAATACTCCAATACTTTCAGAGGGGATTGTAGATCAGCAAAAAAGGACAAATTTTCCAATCCATCTGTCTCCGCTAAACATACAAGGGTTGTCTCAAATTACATGCTTGTGTACTATTCAAGACTCCAATTATAATTAGATTTAAAAAAACCAAAAACATCTCTCGTGTGACCTTCAGATCTACTGAAAAGACTCTCGTGTACCAGGATTTTCTAGATCAGTAAATACTTTTGAATGTGAGGTCAGAGTTTCGATTTGAGACCCGGCTCATGACAGCAGAGAAAATTTGAAGAGACAGAGCTAGTCAGTCTAACGTTGCTGAGCATGATCTCGCTAAACATTTTACAGTTCAATGTGGCTCTGATGTGCTCCCTAGTTTTATTTTATTTATTTATTTTAATTTTTTTAAATAGATCTTCCAAATGTAGTACATTTAGTACAGTAGTACATAAGACATGCACTGACCGTATGAGTAATTGTATTGCCTCTGTTGCTCCTGCTTTTGCACGTGTGTGTGCAAAACCTTGTGTCAAGTATAAACCAGGTTCTTTTGAGTTGTCTCGGTGTATAACACCACCCTGGTGTGGATTAGTTTCCTATAACGACAACGCGACACTTCCCACTAGACTGGTCAGTAAGTGCAAGGAACATTCCTTTGGTTTTTAGTCACGTGTTACACACACACACACACACACACACACACACACACACACACACACACATATATATGTGTATATGTGTGTATATATATATATATATATATATATATATATATATATATATATATATATATATATATATATATATATATATATATATATATATATGTATTTATGTATATATGTATATGTATGTGTATATATATATATATATATATATATATATATATATATATATATATATATATATATATATATATATATATATATATATGTATATATGTATGTATATATATATATATATATATATATATATATATATATATATATATATATATATATATATGTATGTATATATATATATATATATATATATATATATATATATATATATATATATATATATATGTATATGTATGTATGTATGTGTATATGTATAACATAAAGTGTATGTTATTAACATTATAAAATGTTACTGTATAAGAGAGAACTATTAATGGAAAATATGTGCTGAGGAGAGAAAGTGATTCCAGCTTTAGAAAAGAATTGTCCATTTCTGTAGATAGAGCGCCATAAAGTATCAAAACACACAAGTGGATAGTAACAGTGCTTTTAGCTATAGGAACCTGGTTTTAAATATCACTGCCTCATCACATCTTTTATAAAGTAGATATTCAGTTTTCATATTAAATACAGTTCTGCTCTTCAAATCTCAAGCAGAGTCCTTAAACCACACAGACAGCTACACATCGACTGCATTACAGCGATCTGACACGCTTGTTCTCTTTTCATTCTCTCAGATAAATTCTAAAGCTGTGAATAATTAGAACTATACAAGACTAACTCAAATTTATCTAGTGGTAATCCTTTATGAAATACAGTACATCCATATATTAAATCATAAGTGTTAATATTATCACTACCTTTCTGGGTTTTTTTTATTATTATTTATTTAATTTGTGAGAAGGCTCCTTATGCTGAGAATTTATGTTGTCAGTCAGATTTATATCTTATATCTATACATATTATGTATAGATTACATACAAATATCAAGTTTCTCATCAAAACATGATTTAATATCATATTTCTAATTACTAGATTGAATTATGCAGAGTGTGTGATCAATTCATGTAGTATTAAGGTAAAGCAATAACATCATGAAATCTAATGACCTTGACACTGACAGGAACTTTAACTACAGAATTAAATTAACGCTGTTTAAACAGGTGGTAGAGTAGTGCAGCGGTAATGTGGCTGTTGCAGAAATGCCATTGACCTGGGTTTAATCCTCAGTTAGGGTGAGCGCATGAAGTTTGATATTATTCAGGGCTTTGAAAATACACATGCGGTCAGATATGAAACATGATGGTGGTAGCTCAGGCGTTAAGATCTGCTAGTGCTGTGCCTTTGAGCAAGTCCGATTGCTGAGTTGTATAAATTGGATAAATGTAAGTTGCTCTGGATAAAGGCATCTACTAAATGCCATAAATGTAATGCAGGATAAAAGAGAAGTTTCCAGTAATGTCTAGTACAACTTCTTTCAAAGTTTATTCTACTATCTGTTTCATTCACTGGTTTAGTGATGATAATGTACAGTCCAAATACCTGTACTGACAGATTTATATAAACATTTGACATAAAAATAATTGTTTGTTAATCCAGTTACACTTTCACTCCCAAACTCTGTGCCAATTAAATCAAGTAACGTTTTAACCATCATGCATGCTGCTACAGCAGCCTGAAGTATTAAGCTGCAAAACTTTTGCTGTGCAGTTAATATTTCTGTTCATCATTTCAGTGCATCCCTGTTTACTGTGGTGCTGTGATCAGAAACTGACATTAATATACTTGAGCAGAAATTGTTTGCGCTTTTGTCTCTAACTACATCTACACCTGTGTTAGTCATTACACCATCACAACACACACTGCTCTATATATATATATATATATATATATATATATATATATATATATATATATATATATACACACACACACACACACTGTTTCCTGTTAAAAGTTTCTGAAGGCTATTGCTGATTTTTTTTTTAATTATTATTATTTTTTGTATAACCATTTTTATTTACAGTCTTCCCTTGTAATGTTAACCGAATAGAAGTGTACATAAATCACTCTTCTTCATCTTAGCCAGTTTTAATGAGCACACAGCTTCATTGTAACATGAGGCCTTCTCTCTGTCTCAGACAGCTGTGTGTATGATCCGTCTTGTCTCTGCTGATGTAGAATCAAAGGCAGCGGGTGTGATGTGACAGACCGGTAATGGGTAAACTGTATGATACGCTGAAAAATCTGGGTCACATCTGAGAACAGAACATTATTTATTCTCATAATAATGTACATACTGTTATTCTTTAGGGCCTCTGCAAGTGTATAATAATGGATAAATTTTCGTGGCACTAATCTGAGACATTTACCAAGGGGGTGATGGTAAATGTGCTACAGCAGTACAAAGCCTTGTTTTATTACTATTTTGTATGTTTTTACACCCCTAACTCTTTCATGTTTTAACCACCCAATCCACTGTTAAATATGTGTGGCAGACAGCCCACACTTCATGAAGCACCAGTGCCCTCTTTGTATCCCTCGTGTCTTTGTATGTATGCCTCTGAAAGTTGTCGAAGGAATGAAGGAGAGAGGAAAAAATGACTTGCTACCCTTCAAATTATTATAACACACATTAAAAGATGGAGCGTTATCTGACACTGCTTTGAAATTCAAATTATAAAACCGTGGTCTTTGATGTAATGTTGGAAATGCCTCAGCCGTGTTTACACACCTGTGTTTCATGTCTGTCCAAATAAGCATTTCAGTAGAATTAACAGAGAAAATGAGTTTAAAATCTGATTCCTCTTGCTCTCATGCACAATAGGGATTTGTTTGTTGATATGACTCCGTATGAAGTGATTCAGTATCGTGTACCTGTGGGGGAATAATTGGTATCTTTCAGTGAGACTGGTACTGATGCCACGCATCCTTCCCTGTGAATACCGTGCACAGAGGCCACGCCTCCTTCAATGGAGACTGGTGGGTACGGATGCCAAGCTTCCTTCCTTGGGACTTGCAATCACAGAAGCCATGGCTGCATCCACATATCCCTACTTCCGTAATATACAGTAGGCAGAAAGCAGTATGCCAAAGAAGTATATTCGAATTCTCAGTATTCATTTAATGAGTAGGCGAGAAATACCCAGCTGACCTACTGCTTCTGCCGAGATTCTGCAGTATGGAACCACTGGACACTGTGGATACCACGCTATCCCATAAGGCAACGGGACTGGCTCGGAAGAGCTGTCAGAATCTGCGTCACATAGTACGTCCATAGTGTGTTCATGCTTACCGCTTATACAGATCAGTACATACTGTATCAAGGACCGAGCAGTTGGTACTGAATTGAATGCAGTAGGTACTGTCACAGTATGCGATTTTGGATGCAGTCCATATCTCTTTCGTTCAGACTGTCAGGTATAGAAGCCACACCCCCTTCACTTTGACAGACCACATTTATTTTCTACCTATACACCCCAGTTTAAAACTGGCCATTTTTATTGAAGGTGCCATTTTGTGTTTTGGCCGAGTTGAGTGCTTGCCTCCTTGGCAGGAAGTACAGTTTGTCTGTTGGATTGTCTGAATCCTAAAACCTTTTAAAGCCCTGCAGTGGCACTTCTTTAGAAAATGTTACCTTTTAATCAAGCGAGAGGGGAAAATGTGCCTCAAGATATTAGGTAGGTAATTAAGACATCTGTTGGTTTGTTGCACGTAATTGTCAGTACAACAATTTGCAGGTAATTTAAAGAACCTTTTGGTGTCTTGTCAAGGAAAACAAGTCCAAGTAGCATATGTTTTGCATGGTTTGGTGTGAAATAACTAGAAGCTGTTAGAATTTCCCCACAACACACCCTGTATGTACCGCAGTTCATGTTTTGCATCTTTTTGTTTTTCATCCATCCGTATGTCCATCTGTTTACCTGTACAATACCTGGAGCCGGGTGTACATGTGAGGCGGTGGAAAAACCAGTGGGTGTGTCTGGATTCTGGAAAACAAAATTAAAGTTTTTCTGCTAGTAAGACATCTGTACTTTTAAGAAACCATAAATATGTACGTTATTAAAATGCCATGGAAATGTAAGCATAATTACATAAGCCTTATCAGGCTATGTATTATAATTTGTGTGAAGCTGTTTTCTGTTTTCCTTTTAATTTGGGAAAAAAAAAATCCTGCATGGTGGTATTTTAAATGCAAACAAAAAAATGACAAAAAAATGACAATGACAGTGAAGATTATTTATCCTTTGGCATGTAATTTTATTTTTCAGAGCATTTGTCGTCATAATGTTTTTAAGGTCTAATTCAGCCTGTTGCACCTTAGCAAGAAAAATAAATTACTGAATGATTGCTGAAAATTTTTGTTCTCCTTTGTCAAAAGCCACACACTGTGTGGCGTGTATTTTGATAAACATTGTTCTCAACAATACAGAAGTGAGTGTAAAGATTTGACAACAGATGGAATGAGCGGGTGAAGACACTGAGGGAGTCACAGTTTATTACGCTCAAGCTGCTGGTGTGCTCAAAACGTTGCAAACCCCCCCTCAACACACACACACACACACACACACACACACACACACACAAGGATCTAAATATAGTGTTCACATGTTAATAAATTTATCTGTAGAAGTTGGGGTAAGTGCTCACATACAGTATGCAATACATTTAAAATAATCTCTTTAGTTATGTGATTTCTAATCTGGTAATTGTAGTGTTTAATGCAGAGGTTTGTACCCCCATGGTTTCTGTATACAAAAAATGTAAAAATACACCCCTATTTTGTATTATCTCCAGAAGTTAAAATAGAAATGTGGATGTATCCTGGAACAAGGAATAATAAACAGAAAAATGCAGAAAAAAAGACTGCATAGGAAGCAGGGAGTTTTTTTGTTGTCCTCTTGGTCCAGAATAATCAATGACTGCTGTTTTGAATAACCGCTTATCTGGTGTTTTTTTTTTAATTTTTTTAAAATTTTATTTATTTATTTAAATTAAAGTGTTTTATTTTCTTACATCATCAATTTACCAACAATTACAGTTTTGTAATTTATTAATTGAACAAATCATATTTTTAGTTGTTTATAGATACATTTAATAATGTGGAATGTCCACGAGACAAGTTCTCTCTCTCTCTCTCTCTCTCTCTCTCTCTCTCTCTCTCTCTCTCTGTCTGTCAGTTTGTCTGTCTGTCTGTCTGTCTGTCTGTCTCTCTCTCTCTCTCTCTCTCTCTCTCTCTCTCTCTCTCTGTTAAGACAAAAAACAGAGAAGCCAGAAAGCACAACGCCCTCTTTTCCGAAGACTCTCTCCTCTGGCCGTGCTGACACTGGATACTTCTACAATAAATGTTAAATAGATGTCTCCTTATGCAACTCATCACCAGATCAATGACTATACATTTAATAATAATCAGGCTTTTAACTCCAGCTATTATTAGTCTTAGATTATGTGGAATGTCTGCCACACATGTCCTTGTGAATGATTTGTTACTACAGAAACAACAATGTTTTAGAACAAACACCTTATTATAAACCTGAACTAGAACTGGCTGATCGTGGCTAGATTGACTAGATTATCCGAGCTGCTGTTTATAGAAAATAAATCGCCACCTTCAGTCGGGATTGAGAATTCAACAGTGCTGTGCTATAAAAAAAAAATGGAATAACGCACACTACTTAAGTTATTTTGTGGTATTGTAGGAACTATTGTGAATATTAAATGTTGGTACGGTTTGTTGGCATGCACTCAGCTTTATCTAATTACTTTGATTTATATTATTATCATGTTTGTGTTTTTTACAGGAAAATTTGATGGAAAGAAGATTTGTATCCACTGTAATGCAACTTTCCACAGCGGTGTCAGTCTGTCCAATCATCTTAGGGCTTATGCACGCAGGAAGAGGATCGCCATGCTGGAGGGAACGTGTACGTCCTCTATCCATCTTATTCACACACCATACTGTACATATGACCACATCAGGAGTGGGAATCTCTCCTGCTGAGATATGATGTTTGGAATCTGTACATAATAAGATTAATACATGAATTAGAATCCCTCAGTTTTTATGCCCCTACTCTACACGCACTTTGCTAATTGTAATTGTGTGTCTTTTGCAGCATATGATTGTAATCAGAAACTGCCTCGGTCGAGGTCTGGGCCAAAGAGGAAGGCGTTCCACGCTCTACACACCACCTCTGAAGTGATCTACACGCTGACATGCAGGTACTCCACTCCAAACCATTTGTCACGCACACAGTCAGTGCCGTCTGGAGCATCCGCTCACTTTTTTCTTTTTAAATACTTCATGTTATAGAGTTCATTTTTTAAAAATCTGTTACGTTTACTTGTTTGCCATCAATCTACACACATTAACGCATAATGACATGATGTGAAAATATGTTTTTAGAGAGTTTTGCAAAAATTTTTATTTATATTTATATATATATATATATAAAATAATAATAGAAGTCTGTCATTTAGATATGTATTCAGACACTCGGGAACCTTTGGCAGCACTTTCAGCTTCGAGTCTTCTTGGGTAAGTCTCTACAAGTTTAGCACAGCTGGATTTGGGCAGTTTCTCTCATTCGTTCCACAGATCCTCTCAAGCTCGATCAGATTCGATGGGAACTTCAGTGAACTACCATCTTAATTAAAGTCTCTCCACAGATGTTCTGTGGGGTTCAACAGATGTTATGTGGTCTGGGCTTTGGCTGGGCCATTCAAGGACGTTCAGACACTTGTCCTGAAGCAACTCCAGCATTGTCTTGGCTGTATGCTTCAAGTCGTTGTCACCTTCATCCAAGTCACATATGCACTCTGGAGCACATTTTCTTAAGGACCTCTCTATATTCAGCTGCATTCATCTTTCCCTCAGTTCTGACCAATCTCCCCATCCTTGCTATTGAGAGGATCCCTCACAGCATGATGCTGCCACGACCATGCTTCACTGAAGAGATGACTTTAGCCTATTGGTGAGCACTGTCTGGTTTTTGCCAGATGTAGCACTTGGAGTGCAGCCCATAGAGTTATTTGTTTGTTTGTTTGTTTGTTTGTTTGTTTGTTTGTTTGTATCTGATCAGAACAGTGCCTACAATATATGTTACTCAGGAGTGGCTTCTGTCTATCTGGTCTCCCAGAAAGGCCTGGTTGATGGAGTATTTCTGAGATGATTATTCCTCTGGCAGGTTCTGCCATCTCTTCAAGGGACGGCCAGCTCTAGGAAGAGTCCTGGTGGTTCCAAACTTCTTCCATTTCATAAGCACAGAGCCCATTGTGCTCTTTGGAACATTCAAAGCTTTAGAAATTGTTTTATAGCCTTGCCCAGATCTATGTTTTGACACAATTTGAGAGTTCTTCAGACTTCATGGTTTGGTTTATGGTCTGACGTGCAATGTGAATTGTGGGACCTTATACACGCAGGTTTGTGTCTTTTTGTAAAGCATGTCCAATCAGTTGAATTTGTCACAGGTGGACTCCAGTCAAGTTATAGGGACATCTCAAGATAAGCAAACCAAACAGGATTCACCTTTAACCAAAGTTCTGAATACTTAGCTGAATGAGAGATTTCGTTTTTTTTATTTCTATACATTTGCAAAAAAAAAAAAAATCACGTGTTCACTTTGCCATTATGGATTATTTTGTGTGGATTGATTGCCCATTTTAATTCATTTAAATTATATCTATAACACAATACAGAATACATCTCTAACCCGCTTCATCTGTTTTATTAAATTTAATTCACTTTTTCTGTCTCTCTTTCTGTCGCTTGCTCTTGTCCGTTCATCTCAGGTTCTGCGATCTGGTCTTCCAGGGTCCGCAGTGTGTGCAGGAGGACTGGCTGAAGCACCTGCAGAGACACCTCATGCACACTGCTGTCAGAGGCACAGGCACTGGGATGGTAGAGGTGCCAGTTGTGTGTGAGGAGCCATGTGCTCCGGACTGTGTCACTCAGGGGCTCTAAATCACGTTTACACTCAAGCTTTATTCACATTACCACTTTTGTGCATATGTAAACAGGACGATAGGAAGAGACTTGCAGAAATGTATTCTATATAGAGATATCTCTGGACAAGTGTAGAAAATTTTATATATATATATATATATATATATATATATATATATATATATATATATATATATATATACAGTTGCAATCAAAATGATTCAACACCCATTGCAAATCAGGTTTATTTACAGTCTTTTTCAGCTGTTTGCAATGAACAAATCACACAAATGCTTCAAGTGGTTTCTCCAAATTCAGTCTTTATTGATCACCTATACGTATGTACAGTGAAATTCTTTTCTTCGCATACCCCAGCATGTCAGGAAGCTGGGGTCAGAGCGCAGGATCAGCCATGATGCAGCACCCTTGGAGCAGAAAGGGTTAAGGGCCTTGCTCAAGGGCCCAACAGTGGCAGCTTGGCTTAAACCCCCGACCTTCTGATCAGTAACCCAGAGCCTTAACTGCCAAGCCACCACTGCCCCTTCATGGCAAGCATCTTTAGTACTTGGCCCTTTTGCTGTTATGACCTGCTGCAAACTAGATGCATAGCTTCTGGCAGTGTTCCTGAGGAATCTTGGCCCATTCCTCATGAGCAATGGCCTCCAGTTTAGTAATATTCTTGGGGTTGCGTGCTGCAACCGCCGCCTTCAAAACCCACCAGAGATTTTCTATAGGGTTCAAGTCAGGTGACTGTGATGGCCCTGTAGAATCTTCCAGGACGACTTCTGCAATCAAGCCTTAGTGGAATTTAAAGTATGCTTGGGATCATTGTCCTGTTGGAAGGTCCAATGACACCCAAGCTTCAGCTTCCTCACAGATGGCCTGACTTTTTCTCCTGGGATTTCCTGATGCTTCAATGAATCCATCTTGCCTTCCACATGCTGCATGTTTTCTGTGCCAGAGGATGCAAAGCAGACCCAGAGCATCACTGAGCCACCACCATGCTCGACTGTGGACAGAGTGTTCTTTCTTCATTCTTCTTCCTCCCGACGTACCTCTGATCCATCGTGCAGAAAAATTCCAATTTTGTTTCATTGCTCCACAGACCAGAATCCCAAAACTTCTGTGGCTTATTTATATGATTTTGAGCTGACTTTTCTTGTGGGTCAGTAGTGGTGTACATCTTGGAATTCTGTCATGGAAACCTTCTGCGTTTAGTATGCGCCTTACTGTGCTCACTGAAACCTCGGTTCCTGTTGCCAAGTCTTGCTGCAGGTCTTTTGCAGTCACTCGAGGGTTTTTCACAACCTGCCTTCTCAGAAATCTGGTAGCAGCTGTAGATATCTTCCTTTTTCTGCCCTGTCTAGGTATTTCATAAACTTTCTACCCCTAGCCAGTTCAGGTATTTCATGTGTTCCAACTCAAACACACCTGGTACAACTAATGAAGCCCTTGATTACTTGCATCAGGTGTGCTTGAGACAACACCTGTTTTGCATTTTTCTGCTGTTCTGAGGGATTCTATTCAGGTGGTTGAATAATTTTGAAACTGGAGAAATCATAAGTTGCATTTTCAGTTGAATTTGGGAAAACTTGAAGTGTTCCTTGTGTCAAACTATTTCAATTGATTTTGTTTGATTTGTTTATTGCAAACAGCTGAACCCATTTGCAATGGGGGTTGAATAATTTTGATGGTGCGCATACATACATATATATATATATATATATTAAAAAAATACACACACACATAGTGCCCTCCACTAATATTGGCACCATTGGTAAATATGAGCAAGGAAGGCTGTGAAAGTTTGTCTGTATTGTTCAATCTTTTATTTAAAAAAATTGACAAATACTCTTCAGGACAATCATTAAGAAGTTCTAGTCAACTGGAAATGTTGGATCACAGCTGGAGAATTGCAGAAGTTAGTTGTGTCTTTGGATCAGAGAGTCTCCAAAGCTACAATCCGAAGTCAAGAGCACCACAAGTTGTTTGGGAGGGTTTCAAGAAAAAAGCCTGTACTCTCATCCTAAAACAAACGTGATCAGGTTCTATGGTCAGATGAAACCAAAATAGAGCTTTTTGACAATAAACACCAGAGGTGGTTTTGGTGCACACAGAGAGGTAGCCATTTGGAAAATTACCTTGTGCCCATGGTTAAATATGGTGGTGGCTCTTTAATGTTTTGGGGCTGTTTTTATACCAGAGGACCTGAACATTTTGTTAGGATACATGACATCATGGACTATATCAAATATCAACAGATATTAAAGGAAATCCTGACTGCTTCTGCTAGAAAGCTTCAAATGGGCTGTGGTTGGATCTTCAAGCAGGACAATGATCCAAAACATACATCAAAATCAACACAAAAATGGTTTACTGACCACAAAATCAAGGTCCTGCCATGGCCATCCCAGTCCCCTGACTTGAAACCCATAGAAAATCTGTGGTGAACTGAAGAGGAGAGTCCACGTGCATGGACCTCGAAACTTTTAACTTATACATTTACATACATTTATTCATTTAGCAAATGCTTTTGTCTAAAGCAACTTACAAATAAGAAAATACAAGCAAAGCGATAGATCAAGCAGAGAACAATACAAGTAGTGCTACGATACAAGATCTATTAATTGAGTTCTAGAAGAAGCAAAGTGCACAGAGCAGAGGTGTAAGTACCAGAGTAATTTGGGTTTTTTAAATTATTTTTTATTTTATTAAAAAAAATTTTTTTGTGGTGGTTGGTTAAGTGTTCACGGAAGAGGTGGGTCTTTAGCTGTTTTTTTGAAGATTCTGCGGTTTGGATTGAGGATGGAAGTTCATTCCACCACTGAGGGACAGATAATGTGAAGGTTCTGGAAAGGGACCGTGAGCCACGCAGAGTCAGCAAATTTATAGAATCTGGAGAGATTTTGTATGGAGAAATGGTCTCAGAACCCTTGCCATGCATTCTCCAACCTCATCAGGCATTAAAGGAGAAGACTCAGAACTGTTATCTTGGCAACGGGATGTAGAATAAAGTATTGACTACAAGGGTGCCAATAATTGTTGCACATCTATATTTAACAAAGGATATACCTGTGTTTGCAATTGTTCGATATCAATGAGAGTATTTTTGTGATTTTTTTTTTTTTTTAAACAAAAGATCAAAAGGTTAAACAATAAAGAATTTTTCACAGCCTTCTTTAGTTATATTTACCAATGGTGCCAATATTAGTGGAGGGCACTGTGTGTGTGTGTATATAATATAATAAATATAAATCTCAAATGGATAACGAGAGAGAATTTCTGTACTGCATACATCTCTTCTATCCAACCCCAATCCCCCCACCTCCACCTATAGGCATGACATTTGTCAGAAGTGTACACTCTGGTATTGACCTGTTCCTACGTTCATATAGTCTTCTACAGAGCTGAATATGTGCTTAGAGATAATGTGCTCAGATCTATTTTTAAACCGCAATCATACATTGGTGTTACATATATTGCTAAGACTTCTTCTGTAAGTGTAATTCTTGTGTAACTAGGGATGCGCTGAAATTTTGGCCACTGAAAAGTTTTATTTTTTAAAAGAATACAAGGAAGTATTGAACAGTATCACTTATAACTCTTAATTAGTGGTTAAAAAAAACCCTGGCCCTTATTCATCAAATTTGTATACAGTCAAATCTGATTGTAAAACAAGCGTACGCAAATTCCACCCTCAGTTTCCATATTTATCAGTTGCTTTGGCAGATCTGTATTTTTAAAAAGTATATTTTTGATAAGGGTTTTTCTTAGTCAATGTACTTAAATGAAAGGTTTGACTTCAGGGTGAGATTAAGCTAAACAAATACAGACAGATTTCCTAAGCTTATTTTGTTAGATTTAACAAGGGTGCCAATAGTTCTCTGACTGTATATGATATGTAAATAAGGGTGGGAGCTTGTTACCACACAGTAGCAGATGATTTGCTCTTAAATCACCAGTCGTTTTGATGTCATATGACAATTTCATGCAATAATTTGTTCACATATTATTCCAAGTCCTCAAATCTGTGCTTGTTTTTACACAAATTTGATTAATAAGGGCCATTGTGTTCTGCATCCCGTGCTCCCTTTTCTGTGTTGCTATTCAACCCCCCCCCCCCCCCCCATCATTTCCTGTTCTGAATCGCTGTGTTTACTGAAATTTGCCACCAGCGTCACTGCTTTATCTGATTTGCATTACATATGTGTACCTTTTCTCATACAAACATGCACATCACATTTTCCAGAACTGAACAGCTGTGGGCAATTATCAGCCATAATCACTTGCAGTGTAGGATTACCATTTAATGCTACTTGTTTGTTTATTAGTGATTATTAGTGCTGGGTTTTATTCAAAACACTCAACTAAAATGCAAAAAAAAAAAAAAAAAGCATTTTGTAAAATAGAATTTATGCAATGATTTCAAAAACCAAATGAGCCAAAAATTATAAATATATATAACACACATATAATCTACCATTCCATTTTCCCGATTTGTTTTTGATGCAGTGTGTCCTGAATTTTAACTTCTGCCAAGGATTTTAAATTCAGCGCATTTGTAGATGTATCATAAAGGGTCTTTTTAGAAGCTTGCATTTACATTGATGTTTGCATTTGTGGACACACGAAATCAAAAGAACTGTAATCTAAACACATTGGATACCAGGACATGCGCTATATATGCTTATTAATAAGACAATACAAAAACGCTTGATATAAGCTCACCTGGATGTGTTAAAAGCACACAGTGATACTACACTACACTACTGTAACAGCTGCATACACTGCTTTTTGTAGGAATATTAATATCAGATCTGATGCCAGATTTCAGTTGAGGCACTGTTTGTGTAACACTCACCTCAACTGTGAGGCATCCAAATAGTCAACTCTTACTTTTAAGATTTATTGAAAAAGAATCTATTACCTTTCTGTGCTTAAACTATTTATGGACAATTTTATATGTGAATAAGTGACATACTGTATTTTCCAGATTATAAGATTTACTATTTGCCCTCTGCATCATATACATTGAAGCAAGATATGTTCTAAAAATTTTTTTTGCTTTAGCTTAATTATAATATGCCCATTTGTTAAGGGTTTTTTTTTCTTTCCTTGTTTTTGTTTTTAAACAGTAGACATGCTACTCCAGTAGTTATGGTAGTTTCCCCCAGCCTATGTATTAACAGAGCAGCATTATTACTGAAATGTTCACTGCAGAACTATAGATAAGTTAAAAATAAAAAAGAAATGTCTCATTCTACTGGCCTCATATGTCTGAAACGTGTACTATTGTATGCATAAATATTAATGTTAACTTGGCATTAACAACATGAAAAATCCTATAACTGTTATTATTGAGTGGCAGTGACTGGAGAAACAAACGTTACATTGTAACATAAAAGTTTAGTTCTCCTTTAAAGCTGACAGAATTTAAGTAAAGTAGTATCTAGTAAAGGCCTTGGGATAGTGTACATCACTGAACTAGCCCAACTGTAATGGAGAAAATTGCTAGTATAAAGAATACAGATTGTTTTTGTTTCTTTGTTTTTCAGAATGTAAGCAGGATTTTTATATTGCACTTACTGTCCAGAAAACATGGAAGGCTTCATCTAGATTAAGCTTTTATTTGCTTAATTTACATGTAGCAATATCAAAGACTATTAATACCATCAAACCATTCTAGATCGAGTCTAAGTGAGTTTGTCTGAGCAATAGCAGTTTGCCAAACGTAGGCTTTTCAAAATCGCTATAATTAATAAATTGGTTGATGACAAATTTGTAAATTTGTGCTCTTTTTTTTTTGGTAAGCTTCGTGGTGATGCCATTTTCTTATGCTATCACTGAAAAAGCCACATCAGTGTTACGTAATCAGTAATCATCTCCATCTTGCTGCCCGGCTCGCTATGTGACCCCTCGGTTTATCGTGGCCAGGGCTTAGACAGGCGATCAAAGCTGTACAAACCAATTGTCGTCACGTTCCTCCAGAGGGAATTCGGAGTACATTTAATGCCCCTGCTTTGGGAAGTAATTGTATCTCTCTGTGACTTCATTAGGTGCTCATGGCCGAATCAAAAGCGGCTTCTCGAGCGAGACCGGGCATCCCCGGGGGCCGAATGAATAAAAAACGAGGGATTATAATGAGATTGAGCTAACCGTGACCAGGATCGCATTTTTTCTCCCATTATTCTATTGGCAGCATTATGAATGGGCAGGATCGAGGGGGAGGCAAGGAACATAAAGAAATGTGTATCTAGTGTAAGATCCGCACCAGCCATCTGCCACCAGCGCACGCTTATCATTAGGCAGCAAATCAAAGAGGGCCACTCTCAGGAGATTCCTCTATTAAAAGTGTGTAGACCCGTCATGCCTCCTCCATGTGGAAGTACAAGCATGGCCGAGAGAGCATGCTTAATGTGAGCGGAGAGGGATAACGAGTTGGCATTGCGAAACGACAGACGAGGCAGCTACATGTACTCCTACTATCGTTGTATTTCATTTGTTAAATCGAGACCTGCAGATGTGGCATATTGTTTTATATCAAGAACATAACCTTAGGTGGTAACTACAAATGCTCCACAGCCTCCACGCATAAGCACATCCTTTTTATCATCAGAGAAGTAGTGACTGAGATGGAGTGAGGAGTTGTGAGTTTCTCAAGTTAGGTTTATCTCCTTGTTACAGTGTCTCAGGTGGCCAAGAAAACTAGTGATTGATTGATGGGCACTTTCTTTTTTCGCCCCCCCGTTTTCTTCACCTGAGGTGTGTCTTTCCTCACTTGTCATGTGGCAGGAGTGACCTAGAGATCACGAGGTCTTAGCTTTCGGACGGTCACTCTAAAAGCACCAGCTACCTCCATGGACAGGAAAAGGACAGGCAAATAAAGACAGAGGCTGTGAAAAAAAAAAATCAATAGGTTTCCATTATCTGGTGGGCAGTGTCACTGGCGTGTCAGTGATCCCGCTACACTCCCTCCGCGCTCGATCACCACTGACAAGAGGAAAGCATGCTGACAGTGTGCAGGAACAAGTCAGAACACAGATTTGCACTTCAAGAGCGCAAAGGGCCATCATACGCCAAGGGGCCATGCTCAGGGGGCACGGAGGAGCATGGGTTGAGGAAGCAGTGGGCATTGGATCAGGGCTTTTTTGGGGTGGGGGGTCGAATGTGGTCTGGCTTTCACACCCAGCCCCCCCTCCTCGGCTGTCTGACTGTCTTACTTCTCTCCACTAACGCTTTTATCCCTGCATCAATTATTTACCTTTGGATCCACCAAAGGAAACCCAGGTGCACTGATTGTGGTGGAGAGAAATTCATCACCTTCACAGTCGGCCACTCGCTCTTTTTTTTTTTTTTTTTTTTTTTTTTTTTTTTTTTTTTTTTTTTCCCCCCCTCTTTCCCTTTTCCCTCTTTCGCCCTCTTCTTCTTCTTTTTTAAAAATTTTTTTCTTTCTTTCCCCCAACTGCCCATCTCCTGCCCCCAACCCATACCGAAGAAACCCTGATGCATGTAAGGGTATTATAATGGTGTGTGTGTGTATGAGGCTGTGTGAAATATGTAGGAGTGTAGTGTTCTTGGTAATGGAGCCGGAAAGTAGCACTTTTTTATTAAATTAAATTACTCCAAAATCCTAAAACCTCTAATCGATTAGATCAGACCATTTATTATCAATTTGTCATGTTATATTGTTACAAAATTGGTATACTTGGGATGGAGTGGGGTGGGGAGGCAGTCTAAGGGTTTAGATAAACGTTATCTTTTTTTTTTTTTTTAAACTACTTAACAACGTGCAGTGATGTTCAGAGCTTTTGGCCAGTCTTTTGGTGGTACAAAGGGGTTAAATAAACAAAATAAAAAGCCAATCATAGTGTCCGTCACCCATCAGTGCTCATTCTGAGAACTTTGTCTACCGGGGAGTAAATATCTTCTTGACATTTGCATTACATACTCTTCATTCACCCTCTCCCCCTCTCTCTCTCTCTCTCTCTCTCTCTCTCTCACACACAAATGGATATTTAAGGTGTTTACAAGAAAGAAAGAAAAAAATAAATGTGTGTAGATATGTATGTGTGTGTATGTGTGTATGTATGTATATGTATATGTATGTGTGTATATATATTATATTATATTATATATTATATTATATTATATTATATTTATTATATTATATTACACACAAGTTATATATTAGTATATAATATACAAACGAGTGACATGTTCAGCTGCCATGAATGTGTGTGTATGGTGTGATGATGGAGTTAAATGCTGTTGTAGTGTCTCATTAAAACCGTCTCAGTAAGGGCAGACGCTTTACACTGATCTGCTCCCGCTGACCACCTTCGCCATGTAAGAGAGACATCAGCTGCTCCACAAAAGTGCAAGAAATCAATACATTTTGACAAGGAT
>NC_030426.2:16101198-16158698 GCF_001660625.3 Ictalurus punctatus | reverse complement strand
GTAGAGTAATGAAAACAGTTCAAACCGTTCTTGTACTAATGATGTTTGCCTGTTTTGAATTACAAATGATTCGTCTTCAAGTTTTATAGTGTAACAAGAATATATACCTGTTTTGTAACTTTACTGCTGTAGCTAAAATGAGGTTTAATTAAGTGCTATATGGCTGGAGTTAGTGCAAGCATCAATTGAGCAAAACATCCAAATGATCAAACAGGATCAAATAAAATCATGACGTAAATTACAACCTAGCAGAAACGTCTCACAGCTCCCACATCCCAGGTTTGATCCTGAGCTTGGGTTTACTGTCTGTGTGGCGTTTCTATGCATGCTTTCCCTATGTTTCCTCTGGGTCCTCTGGTTTTCTCCCACCTCCCAAAAACATGAGGGTAGGTGTTTTGGATAAGGATAAGATCAACTGCCCCAGGTGTGAATGAGTGTGTGAATATGTGTGTGCATGGTAACCTGCGATGGACTGGTGTCCCAATCGTTGTGTATTCTCACCTCACGTACAGTTCCCGGGATAGGCTCTGGATCCACTGTGACCCTGACAAGGATAACGTCCTTACTGAAAGTTAGTGAGAAACTTAATGACTATTGCCAGTCAGACTAAAAGTTGACTCTGTCAATTAACATTTTTCATTCATCTACAAATTGCCTACTATATGCACGAATAACATGATAATGTTACAATTTTATTATTATTATTATTTTTAAGTGCTGATGTAAAACAGTGCAATGTAACACTACTTTGCATCATTCTCATTGTTTGAAGTACAGGCTCAGAGCTGACACTGGCGTTGTCCCATTTACCAGATCACTCACTTACTGACTGTCATGTCCACTTTAATTCTTCCCCACCTTCCACATTATGTACCTGGTACTTCACTCACTATGAGTTCTGTTTTCCTTATATGGTCTTACCTTCCTGTTCTTGTTAACACTTTTGTCTTCCTGAGATGGTTAGTTGCACCTGTTTCTCATTTCCACTGCCTTATTTAGGCTTTATGTGTGAAACAGACATAGTGTTGTGAGCACAAAGATCGTGACAATTTGCAGCGCAGTTTTAGAACTACACTACACTGTAAACTTTCTTTGTACTCTTCAGTTTTCAGTGATATCATATATTAAGTCATATATATATATATATATATATATATATATATATATATATATATATATATGTCTATATATATATATATGTCTATATATATATATATGTCTATATATATTGACCTCACCCACCTCCCTTCAAAACAGCAGAAAGACAAGCATTACAGACAATTAACACTGAACTTCTCATGAGTCTTCAAATGCAGACAGATGCTCTGCCTAATCAATAAGCACTTCACAATTAACACTAACCACACATCCTTTATGTAATATGCCAACGGATATACTTGTGTATCAACACTGTATCAGAACCCTGTTTCTGACAGTAACTTAACTTGCTTAGGTCTCTTTAGACTCTAGTTGATCTACATTAGCATAAAGAAATGATTTCTAAATATACACTCCTGTAAGTCACTTTAGAGAAGCGCATCTGCCAAATGCAGCAAATGTGGCAGCAAATCTGCCTAATTGGCAACAAAAAAGAGCAAAATAAACGTGTCCACATTATCTGAAGCAGATTTAGATACATACATACATATCATTTCCATACAATAGGTGAATGAATGAATGACATGTTGGAATGGAATTGAATTGATGCATATTAAAAGGAATTCCAGTTTGGTCTGTAGAGATGTTTTTTGTCACCTAGATTTGCATTCAACCTTATATTTCACCTTATATTTCTACTTTAGCAAAACCTTCAATCCATTATTTCCAGTTGACACAGTTTAATGAAATATTCTATAGTCTTGAGAATACAGAAACCTTTAAGGATGGAAGTGTGTCTCTGTCTGATTTGAGGCCTGGCACGATGATATTGAGAGTGACTGACTTTTAATTTAAAGGTTGCTGCTTGCTTGTTTTAATCACCAGATCAACAGCTCCAATCTACAGACGCACAAATTGAACAAATGATTAGCATGCTGTGAAAAGTGCAATCCGTTTTCTTATTTAGCATTTAGATAACCATCTGCACTGAGGAGCCACCTTCAAAGTCGAGCCCAGTTTAGGCCAGAGGGGGATTAATTCTCTTCTCCTGCATGCTTGGTCGAATCTCTCATTACCAAACTTTGTCTGTAGCCATTGATGTTAGATTTCATTGAAGATTAGAGCATTTAGCAAATCTTGCTTTTTCCGTGTGCATCGGGGGGTTTTCAAAGCGGCTGGTGCAGGCGCCTGCTGGTCAGCGCCCTCACTTTTTATCCCGTGTCTGCTTCATTTAAACTTAATCAACTCCACCAATGAAGTGGAAGAGAGAAACGACAGCGTGCTATAATTCTATTGTTTTGTTGGATCATTCTTTGCTGCTCTCTCTCTCTCTCTCTCTCTCTCTCTCTCTCTCTGTGTGTTTTTCTCTCAACACGTTGGCACTGAACCTGAAATTACACCGAGCTGAAATATTTCAATCAATATGATAATGACTATTGGTTTCCTCTTGTTGTTCTGGCAAGTGATACACTCTTAACTTGTGTATGTGAAACATACCACACACACACACACATACAACCCAATGTTGAAAATGTTCTAAGGAATTATGGATCACCATTTGGGAAAAGGGATTAAGAAGAAATGTATTTATTGTTTAAGCTATTTATGCCAAGTAAGGTAGTGATTTTCGTGATGTCCGGTTGATGAATTGATGCATTTGAGTGGAAATTGCTTGGGACATCCAAACATGAGGTGGCGTAAATGTGGTAAGAAGATCACAGAGTTGTAAGGACATCTGATGTTGTGTCTGAAATCTGTTCTTCTTTATTTTTTATGGTAGATGAACCGAGGTGAATGACTTGAATGTCCCATCAGTGGACTGAGGACTAGCAAAATTAAGCTTGTCTAGTGTTGTTTTCCTTTCTTTCCTCCCCTTACTTACAATTTCCTTCCTCATTATTTTTGCATATATTCTTCCTTTCCTTCTTAATAATTTTCTTTCTTTCTTTTTTCATTCATTCATTGCTTCATTTTTTTTCCTATAACCTTTTTCTTTTTTTTTAGGTAAAGTAGATAAACTGCATGCTACCACTCTGATCTTCCCTACATCTTTCTTTCTTTCTTCCTTCCGTACTATATTAGGTAAAAATTACTATGTTCATATGTTCATTCCTTGCGTCCTCTCCTTTATTCCTTATCATCATTCCGTCAGAAGGATAAGCGGTATAGAAGATGGATGGATGGATCATTCCTTCATTATTTTCACACTTTTTTCTCTTTCCTTGCCTTTCCTTTCCATACTTGCATCCATTCCTATATCCCCTGCAATAGGTTGTACAGTATTAGCTATATAAAGTGTGCAGTAGAGCACAGTACTGATCAGTCAGTGAGGTAATGGCAGTAAATCTCGATTCTTATTCCTCCTGTATTACTTCATCCTATTTGCCTCCATCTTTGTGCACCCATAACAGTGCAGTGCATCATTTTTATATGGCTACCCGAGGAGCCATTTCACAAGAATTTGCTGGGAAAAAATGTCCGTCTCCATCTGCTGGCATGCTAATAAATGTGCCATGCTCTGGCTTATCCAGCAGTGATCATATCTTTAATCATCAACTGGCAAGTGATCTACATCTTCCTATAAAAGTCTTCCGTCCTTGTGTCATGTGTCTCCTTGAAGTTTGTGTAAGTTGTAAATGCAGGAGATTATGCTCAAACTGAAGGAACACAAAGAAACAGGGGCCGAGAGAGAGAGAGAGAGAGAGAGAGAGAGAGAGAGAGAGAGAGAGAGAGAGAGAGAGAGAGAGAGAGAGAGAGAGAGAGAGAGAGAGAGAGAGAGAGAGAGAGAGAGAGAGAGAGAGAGAGAGAGAGAGAGAGAGAGAGAGAGAGAGAGAGAGAGAGAGAGAGAGAGAGAGAGAGAGAGAGAGAGAGAGAGAGAGAGAGAGAGAGAGAGAGAGAGAGAGAGAGAGAATTTCAATAAGAAATAGCTAAATGCCTATTCTAAAATGTTTGGTCATGAGAACAGATGATATGATACAATATTAGAATTAGATACAGAATAGATTATTTATTTGATATTGAGGATTAGCTTAGATATTGTTTCAAAGCCCTTGATAGTAAATTACAATTGCCTCTGATCTAATTAATGAGAGAATAACGAAACCCATGACCTTTAATTAAAATATATGTGAACACGTGAACTAATATATAGCATTTCGATTATTCTCCTCTCCATTAGAGCACCACACTGAAAGAATCCACAGAATATTTCTACTGGCCTCCTGTTTACTTCCTGCTTTTCCAAACAAAGTACACATGAACAGAGAACCAGTTAACCTAAAGTTAACAAGGAGACATTGCTATCTAGCCAACTTTGTTAACTGCAGCCTCAAAACATAATTTTTTTTTCTTCCATATTTCAGAATCAGATTTTAACACACTAAAACGTACTATCTACACTATCTACCGCTCAAATCTAATGACGTTATGTTCATGCTCTGCAACAGAATCAAATCATTTTAGACGAGAGGTTGATAGATGAGAAACATAGGAAGAATTTGCATGTCTTGTCATATTTGTTTATCGTGTTTCTTAGGTAATGTTCAGATAAATTGTGTGTAACAGATATTGAGTAACATGTAGTACAGGTGATGTTAAATTGGGTGTTCTGCTAACTTTGGGGTCAGTTAATATTAGTAGCTAGCCAGTATTGGAATCATAGTGCCACTGATTCTTTGTTAGCAAAATAAAGTGATAAATAAATACATCTCTGCACGTTTTTTTGTTGTGTGTGTTTTTTGTTTTTTTTGCTACTTCTTTTTTGTAGACATTCATGCACAGTTTTATTCTCTTTATTATATTTTTTGTAATTATAAGTGTGACTACGGAAGGAAGTGTAAAAATATAATTGTAGCCTGCAAGATATTGCTCTGGCATATAGTTAAGATCTAAATCTTAAAATATATGAAAATGAGGCGAACATTAAATGGAAGATAGATATACATGAAATCCAACTTAGTATTTTCACCTGGACTGTCCTTTTGTGTGTGTGTGTGTGTGTGTGTGTGTGTGTTTTTGTGCAAATATTTTTTTCTTTCAGATATGAAAATAATGGCAATAATGTTCTGGTAATTTATACAGAAATGAAAACTCTCATCACAATAATATTTAAGATTCATTTTATGTAATTAGCAGATAGAGCAAGAGTAACTGGCGACTGAGCTGCTTTTGCCATTATATATGTGTGTGTGTGTGTGTGTGTGTGTGTGTGTGTGTGTGTGTGCATGATCTCCTAGGATTTTCGCACACAACAGTCTCTAGAGTTTACACAGAATGGCACAAAAAACCTCCTGTGTGCAGAGGGTCTGCAGGCTGAAACAACTTGTTGATGATAGAGATCAGAGAAGAATGACCAGACTGGTCTGAGCTGACAGGAAGTGTATAGTAACTCAAATAATCACTCTTTACCACTGTGGTGTGCAGAAAAACATCTCAGAATGTACAACACATCAAACTTTTAGGTGGATGAGCTACAACAGCAGAAGAGCACATCAGGTTCCACTCCTGTCAGCCAAGACCAAGACAGACTCACCGAAACTAGACAGTTGATGACTGGAAAAAGACCAGATGTTTTTTTTCTCATCTTCAAATGTCCAGTTTTGATGAGCCCGTGCCAATGATAGCCTCAGATTCCTGTTGGCTAACAGGAATGGAACCAAATCCACTGCACATTTAGATGTTTTGTGCATGCTGAGATGCTTTTCAGCTCACCACAATTGTAAAGAGTAATTATATCAGTTACTGTATCCTTACTTGCAGCTGGAACCAATCTGGCAGTTTTCCTCTGACCTCTCTTATCAACAAGGTGTTTTCACCCATAGAACCGTCACTTACTCCAAATTTTTTGTTATTCTGTACAAACTCTAGAGACTATTGTGTGTGAAAATCCCAGGAGATCAGCCATTTCTGAAATACTCAAACCAGCCCTTCTGGTACCAACATCCATGCCAAGGTTAAAGTCACAGAAATCACACTTTTCCCCCATTCTGATGTTTGATGTGAACCTTAGCTGAAGCTCTTGAACAGTATCTGCATTATTTTATGCATTACGCTGCTGCCACATGATTGGCTGATTGGATAACTGCATAAATAAGCAGAGTTCCTATTAAAGTGCATGGTGAGTGTATGTTGCCATTGTTCTTGTCAAGTCAGAAACCAGTGCTTCTTTAATATGTTTTGTAGGATCAAGTTCACTGTTTGGATATTTTAATCATTCTTGGTATTTGCATTCAACAGTATTGTATTAAACCTGAGCAGAGACAAGAACATAACCTGATAAACATTCATTTCCTTCTCGTTAGTACTGACTTATGGTTTTGACTGCTGCATTTTACACAGAATTTCCATACATACATTTATTTTTCAGTTGTTCCCCTAGCAATTCTGGTTCAGTATTCCTGAATCTGGCATCTCCTGAATAAGACTCTGAGTGTGGTGCAATGCATTTTAATTCAGATTAAGAGCTCAAAGGAGAGATCACAGCTGAAAGATGGCGTTTTCTAACCCTGAGAAGGCAGCCAATTCTCTTTTTACACACTACATAAAGCCTGTGCTATGAAACAGGCCTGAGCCTCTCCAATGCGCACACACATTCCACTTTTGATGCAGCGAGTATGTTAGACAATATAATTTGCAGTTACAGCGAAGAAAACAGTGGTCACAGATAAACCGAGATTTATAACTGTTTACAAATCAATTGAAAAAGCCATTTTAATCTGGTAAATCGTTAATGCCGCTTTAGACGTGTCTAATGGTGTTTTCCTCACCTTCAGTGTGCGAGTCCCAGGATGCTGGCATTCATGTGGAGGCTTTCTATTCGAAACCTGCCTCGGCAAAGCATCTCATTATTTCTGCCTGAATGTATTGGCACACAAAGAGAAGTGTGATTATTGGTGATAAATATATAAGCATTACGCTTATCTTATTCGCTGAGCGCTCTATGAGCTCTCGCTCGCTGCTCCACAGGTAACGGACAATATGTGAACATGCAGTATTTGAAGATTCTTCATTTTCTCAGTGTGTTTTTTTGTCTTCTACAAAGAGGATATAATATATATATATATATATATATATATATATATATATATATATATAATATATATTTAATATATATATTAATATATATATAAACGTACTAAAAATCATGAGAGCTACAAAGTCGTATCATCAAGAAGGTTCCAGAAAACAAAGACATATTGCTTTGTAGGTAACTACACCTCAGTCTTTCCCATATATTAGCATTTTAGGACTAAGTTAACAAACAGTAGGATTGTATGTTAGTTCTGAATAAAACCTGAGTTTAACTCAAGGTTCTCTGGCGCTGGGTCAGTACTTGTGGGCTAGGAGTCACATTTATTCCCATAAACAGATGGCAAATTGACTACAGAGAGTGTAACATAAATACAATGACAGTACTAGCCAGTGCCCTAAAAAAAAACAAAAAAAAAAACACTTGCAACACTGTTAACAGTATATGATGTGTTTGAAGCTACATCCTCTGGCTCAACATCCAGCAGTTATCTAGCTAATGCTCAGTTCATATTTTGTAATGTTAATTAGCTAGCTAATGCTATATGCTATTTCCCTAAACTCATAGCCAATTCGCCAATTTAACTAGCTAACTAAATTTAGAGTCCACAAAACCCAATAACTAGGAACAAATATAAAATGAGAACGAGTATTTTCAAACAACTTGTCTCTGAAATGTCCCTGAAAAAACATGCTGGTTTGTATTGGTCTGGTTCTGGTTTAACTGGTAAAGCATCAGAGCCATGCTTGTACAGAGCATGTAAACTTGCTGATGCAACTGTGGGTTCTTGCTTCGAGTAGCAAGATGCTTTTTCTTTAGTTTTTTTGTATACTGTCTTTGTCTGTCTAACTCCAACTTCATGCTAACTCCATATGGCTGTTGTATAGAAAAAACTAAAACTATGCCACCATTTGTCACGGCAATTTTGGTTCATTCGAAACCCCTGAGGCCTATAACAATCTTAGCTGAACATGAAATAATAAGACAATTCATGACATCATTATTATGATGGTCTCTGTATACAAGTTGTATTATTTAAGTATAGGAGGGACAATGACAAAACACAATTTGTATGTGTGTGTGTGTGAGGGAGAGAGAGTGAGAGAGAGAGAGAGAGAGAGAGAGAGAGAGAGAGAGGCATATGCACATAATAGAAAGGAGAATTTGGATCTTTTTTGGGGGGTTCTGAGGCCTGCTCTTTTCATCTCTCTCAGTCAGACTGCAAACAGCTGTCATGTTTGACTGACAGACCTACATACACCAGACATGGCCAGACTCTCTGGTGTGAAAGCCATGTTCTCTCTTTCAGCTCAGATAGAGACTCACCAGTGTGTCAAATGCATAGTTTCAATCTCTCCATTCAAAATGATACCAAACTGACATGGTGAAAAAAAAAAGACAGAAACTCCTCATGTCTTTTGCGCTAGCTTTAATCATGTAGGATGTCTACTACTTCCTGCAACTTCCTCCAAACTGTGACCAGTCAAAGCTACATGACTGATACAAATGAAAGTAAAGTAGTACACTAATTTTAGGATCAGGAGCTGAAAGTAAAGCAGTGGTAGTTGTTTATAATGATCATCAAACTACACTACAATGAGCGGAAAGACACTTCGATGTCATCACACTCAATTCCAACTGCATTTTTTTTTCATGCAATGTTGCTCAGCTTCAATTTCAATTGAGATGATAGTTGGTGATGTAAGGCCGTGAAAACACCTTGGAGGACAGAACAAGTCAAGCCATGTCAACTAATATTTTATTGCAATCCCTTTCATATACATGTATACAGTATGATGAAATCACTGTAAGAAATCATTGTATCTACAGTATGTACTGCAGAACGGAGGAAGCGAAATGTGAGCAAGTGTGAGACATTGATTGAACCAATGTGAGACATTTAAGTTTAAGTAAAGTGACAAATGCAGAACTATTAAAGGCTCTCTCTTTGAAGGTACCTGTCTCAGTAGGCAACATTTTAACTGAAAAGGAAACTTTTGCAGGTATTGTGTTTAGGACACGCTTTGGTGTCATCATATATCATCACTGTGTAGCACTGTATACAAGAGAGTTGATTATTCTCTATCACTTGCTAGGTAGGCTTACCTGGGCATTCTGTTAACTTTTTCCTGGTTTTAGACCAATCAACTAGACTACCGTTTCCTGAATTAAAAAAAAAAAAAAAAAAAAAAAAAAAAAAAAAAAAAAAGCTAACTAACAAACCTGTAATTTTTTTTTTTTACCAAGTCAGTTTTAACCACAGAGCAAATATATACTATATACTACAGTGGTTAATGTTTTACTAGTGTTTGCATTCAAGTGCTTAAAGTGTACTTAAAGTGTTGTGTCACTCGAGACCACGAGTGACACAACACATGCATCAATGGCCGGTAATGGCCACACCAATCTACTCATGATCCACAATATTAGCTAGAATGCACACAATAAATCTCAGGCTCAGATGAGCTGAGGCCAGTCCAAGTCTCTGTTTTAAGGCTATCAATAAAATCTTTTCACTTTGAGATAGTAATGTCTTTTGCAACTGGCATTGGGTGAAACAGCTGTGCTGTGGATTGCATAGCAACATCCAATCCTACTCAGGCTGCTGCCATCTTTAGAGTGGCTGCCACAGCTAGTTAAAAGCCTGTCAGAGGCACCTGGGAGCTAGTAGGGCTCTTCAGACACTGCAGAGGCCAGAGTTGAACCTGGCAGTCCAACTGCTACCGTAAGTCATTTTCACCCTGGAAGAAGGAGCTAAAAATGCAAGCATGAAGCTATAGTGAAAACCATGGTATGTAACTGCTACTATACAGGCTAGTAATGATAACAAGGGAAAGCCAACATGATGCTAGCAGATGCCATAGAGGTGTTGCATTCTAAGAAAAATGCTTGTAAAATATGAAAATACACTCAATAAGGTCAAAGAGGATGGGAAGGACTATTTGCTACTATTGTGCACTTTTCTGCATAACAGTTTACAAGTGCTACTGTTGTCCATAATCTTCACTTCTACAGTAAATATTTTTATATTTTTAACTTACTTGTCATATTTATTGCTATTATCATTTCTGGTCAGAGGCTAACTCCAGCTTTGGAGGACAGAATAGTGGTTGCTCTATCCACAGTCCCAGGCTACAAAGCATATCGCTCCATATCGTGTACTGTACATGTTGTCTGAGGTGTACGAGACAAGAAGAAAAGGAAAGATGGCTGTATGACAGTGGTATTTATAGCAAATACTGCTTCATACATCATTACCTGACTTTGTTGGAAGGTCTTGACATGTGTGCACCTGCACAAGTTATCGAGGTGATTCTCACCACCCCTGGTGGTCAAGAGGTGCGAACTAGAACAATAGTTTAACCCTCCATGTGTGTCAAGACTTTAATGGAACTCAAATTTGTCCTAAAAAAGAAACCTCAGAGGCAACTGCCTTATGACTGGGACAATCTTTATCCCAGCAGTGCACAAATGCTGCCCAATAATAACGTCTACCAGGGTAACTGCTTTCCAATTTTAAACTCGTGCATTTGTCAACACTCAGGACCTGCATTTAGACACCTCACACCACTGCTGCTTTTGAGCACCACATCAAATCACGTTTTCCCTGAAAGTGGGTTTTGGTGTGGAGCTTGGCACGCTGTAGAGTCATAGACAAGAAGGAGGATATGGGAAATATCAAAGCCGAAATGCACAGCTTTGAGCTTTTAGCCACTCTATGAAACAAAAAGCCTGCCTTTTCTCTGCACCTTGCTGTGTTTGCTCATCTGGTAGGACTGTAGCTCTGCCCAGATTCAGTAGAACCGGGTGCTTTCATTTAAGTAAAGAGAATATATGCATCAAATAGAGAGAAAAAACCCCCATGCAATTATGTCCTTGATCGGGTTAAGCTTCCTTTTGCCAGCACTGTCCGAAAAGCCGCCTCTAAATGGGCTGCTCCCCAAATTTTACCTCCTCCCTACACCCTTCTACTTATCTGGCTACCATTGACCCCATCTCTCATTCCTCAGATCGCCGTCCAGGCCTCTCCTCTTTTCCCTCGCTCCCTCGCTCCCCGTCCCACATAATGGAGCTCTCTGCCTCTGTGAGGCTGCCAAGGATGTGCCGCTCAGCCCAGTAATGACCTGAGGGGGCGCCGCGTGACAGGCCGCCTGTAATAACGCCTCCAGCCACGGACAAAGCAGCCCCCAGGGTTCGATTTTTAAATACTTTATGCTTTGGAGTGAGACTAAGAACCATTTATTGTTTTTTAGGTCAATGCGTATGGATGGGTGCTAGAGGACAGAATGAGAGAGAGATAGCGAGAGAGATGGAGAGAGATAGAGAGAGACAGAGGCAGAGATCAGCAGAGGAGAAACATCCTACTTATGCAAGGTGAATAATCTTTTTAAAAGGGATGAACAAAATCATGCAGCAGTGAGAGTACAGGACAGGTTTACTGTCACTTTGTGCTTTAAATGCATTTTGTCATACAGACAGAGTTTAGAGTAGGGAATGTTGTTGCAGAGGTACAAGGTTACGTCCTTGAGCACAGCATTTCCCAAGCCTTTTATTCTAAGAAGATGCAAAAGTGTGTAGAAAGTGTGTCAGCCCACAGAGCTATGCTTAGTCAGTCAGCATTTTCAGTCTGAATCCCCTTCGACGTAATCAATTCAGCTCCTTACGGCCCCTTGTTATTCTGTTGATTCCTTAGCAAAGGATGTCCCCTTGACTCAGGCTATCTCTGATTTTAAAGCAATACAGTTGTAATTTAAAAATCCTTTAGTATGCCCTAATTAATACACCAATATTATAATTTCAGTTATTAGCATTATAAGCAGTATTGAAGGAAATAGAGCCCCAAAAGCCGTTTCTGGCAGGTGTGTGTGTGTGTGTGTGTGTGTGTGTGTGTGTGTGTGTGTGTGTGTGTGTGTGTGTGTGTAAAGAGTAAACATTACATATTTTGCATTAGATAACAAACACCAGTCATTTTTAATGCTCAAAATGAACCTTTTCACAATTAGAAAAAAGAAAAAAGAAAAAAGTTTAATATAAATTAAATCAAGCATACACATTTTGGGGTTTCAAAACCTTTTTACGTTTTGCTGCAATTTAGTAAAAAAATTATTAAAGTGTGTTATTATGAAATACACATAGGAAATAAATGTGATGATTAGGCCTGCTTAATTCAGACTACCAAGATGATGTCTTCAAAATTACAAGCAACTTTCATGCACATAGAATATGCACAGTGATGTAGTGTTACTTTGCTTGGGTCAAGACACTCAAGCTGTTTGTGCTAAAACGCTGGAGCAGCAGCAGCTGCTGCGAGTCAGCAAAGCGTTCAGCCTGCTTTTAGTTGCTGTATCATTCTGTTTCTGTTGTTGTGAGCAGACTGCTGAAAATTGTTCAAATTTGAATACTTGGTTGAACATTATATAGATTACATAAATCCTAAACTGGTTTAGGTGTGTATGCTATTTGGTTAAAAAAAAATACTAGGTCACCTGAATAAGGTATTGAGGTGTGTATGTATGTGTGTGTGTCCGTAGAGCTATAGTTATACTGTAGACTGATGGAGCCCAGCTGCTGAGGCTGCTGTTGAGTGAGGGCTCTGGGGGGATTGGTACGAAGCCGAATGAGAGCAGAAACATTCTTCACCTTATTGATTTTGTCGATTGTTCTAAATGAGGAGCACTTTAGGCCAAGAGCTCAGCACCGGGGCTCCGCTGGGCTCAAACAGGACCATGCCACTGTGCTACAGGGAATTCTAACACACACACACACACACACAGACACACAGAGGCACCTATTCTCTGATATAGTGTATCATATACATGCTTTTGTCATTTACCTTTATGTCAGTAATCAATGATGTAATCATTACTATTGTGCACTTTAATAACAATGTCTTTCCATCTTAGTCCCTTACGTTTGCCCAATATAGATTTTCTGTTGTATATTTAGTTTACCATTTTACTCTGTCCTTTTCTTAGACACAGATCTAAAACTGTAAATTGATAAAAATGAAATACAATTATATAAAATTAAAGTTAGAATGTGCATATTAACACAATAAAGAAGCCCACCCCCACCCCAATTTTGGTATAATTCAGTAAGTTACACACTGATCATTACCATCATGTTTGATGTCCAATGAGAAATGAGCAAATATACTAAATACAATAAGGATGAGGGAACAAGGAACTATAAATACTTTTCTAGCTAAATCCAAAAAGGCACAAAAACATATTAATATAATAATATTTGTTACAGATTATACATTTATGACATCATACAATTCCATAACACACTAGCAACGGTATGAAAATTACACCGAGGCTTGCTCTTCTACTGTATGTTTGTGCTTATAGCACTCCTCTGGGACCTGAGCTTTGGGGTTGACTGCATATTATAACAAATTGTTCAGTGCCACTGAAATCTTATTCTATCAGCAGTAATTAGCTCAGTTAGACTAAATTCAAGCTAACACCACTACACTTCTGTTGCACTTTTCCCATTTTTAAAACCTAAATGATAAACATCTTTCTTCAGATTCATCAGAGAGGTTTTTATTTTGTTTATTTTTGATGAGGCCTCTGTAATTATATATATATGCATGGCTCATCCATGACAAAATTCTGTCATTCAGACAGCTATGAATTAATGTATGACACATGAGTTTCCAGCAACTTTCATCCAGATATTTGTGTCCTCTGGCTGTACCCATACAGGATGTCAAACTTGTACACTGCTGTAGGTTACCTGTTATTTTATTTATTTAAAAAAAAAAAAAAAATTTTAAATTCCTGTTGTATTTTATAATACTATTTAGTAGGCTAATATTCGATTTGGTCCATAACCTGATCTGGACAAAGCAAATTTACCTTGCTATATGACATGAATGCAAAGGTTGTCTAAGTAATAATAATGCATGGGGGGCTGGGTGACTGATGTCTGGTTTTTTTTTGGTGTAGGTGATCTAAACTGCTTCAATGCTTTAGCATTAGAAAAGACCACCACATTCTAAGTCAACAAATATTCTTTAACTTTAGAGAACACATATGTAGTTGTTTGCTTGCTAGTTAAATTGCAAGACATCTACGCCTCTTCACCTGTCCAGTTTTGGTTTATTGTGCGAGGCAAACAAGTTCAACATACTGCATATTAACATTAATGATTACATTTAGCCAATCAAGTGATTAGTTAACTAGGAGAAAGACTACAAAATTCACTTTAACCATATCCATGTAAACATCATAGAAACATCCACAAGCAGCCAGCAGACAGCATGGAGACTCATGGCATGAGCAAAGATTCTGAAAAGTTTTGCACAAGAAGCTTTGGTTCTGTTCAAAACAAGCAATTGCGAAAAAAATAAATAAAAAAAAACAAAGGAAGGGAGTGAGGACAGTTTGCAGATTGATTACTGCTGTGCCTCCACTTTGGTCAGTGTTTACAGTAAGAAAAAGTATTAACTTGGACTACAGTCCCTCCAGGATTTTTGCGATCACAGAAATGAATGCAAAATCAAGCAAACTTGCAATTTTTCAAAATTGATTTAGGCTAAGAGTAAGACACGTCATGTGACAATACGCAATCATCACAATGCGTATTCAGTCAAAGGCCTCTTCGATTCACGTGCGTCGAACGTGAGTACAGCTAAAAGATCTCATATACCAACAAACATCACTGCGAAAGTCCAGGCAGAACAATTTCAAGCAACTGAGATTTCCACTATTTGAGTAGTTTTCCACAAAAAAAGCACAAAAAATGCCACAAGATGCATCACAAATTTTGAAAAACACCACAGTAAAATTAAGGATTTTTGGCCGTAACGATTAAAAAAAAACTGACGATGAATTAAAGAATGATTGAACATTTTAGGGAGGGGGTGGAGGGGGGGCTCCACCTTCTAAATTGCTGTAAAGGCAGCAATATCATTGCTATAAAACAGTACTATAAAACAGTGGATCTGGACACTATCCCAGGAACACTGGGCTTTAGGCAGATACACATGCTGAATTGGACACCAGTCCATCAAGGGGCACCATGCATGCACATATTAGCCGCATGTAACGTGTTTAATGACGTAATCAGGTTTTCTGCATTCCTTTCCATTCCATTCCTGTTGATGTTTTGAATATTCAGTGACATCTCATTTATCCATAACGTGTGTGTCAGTGGTCTGGGTGAACCGGTACACTGTTATTAAAGTGGAATCAAATACAGCCTTTGAGTGGAAAATAAAAATCCAGATTTAATAAACCTCTCAGCTAGATCATGTACATGTAAATTATTCAAGTTGGTACCTATCTGTCCTGCCGAGACGAAATGTAGAAACACACACACACACACACACACACACACACAAAATTAGTGTAAATCAGCAGAGTAATGGCAGCATAATGACCGCTTGGTGCTCTCAGGCAAATTGAATGATAACAAAGCGTCACATGGCCCATCTTACTGAAGAACAAGAAAGAGGAGGAGGGGAGAGTAAGGAGTGAGGCCCAGTGAACTCAGCTTGCCTCATTAAAAGCTTGTCGACGCCTTGTAAATTTCCACGGAGAATGGGGTGGAAAAATAATCGGACAAACTCCCCAAGAGCGCCAGTCCCATCTGGGCCGTCTAGACCAGTCGGCTGGCTGGAGGAAGAGCAGGCATTAGAGGAGAACAGACGGGGAGAAGGAGGCAGACACAGAGAAGGAGATGGAGATGAGAGGAAAACACGCAGCCATCCAGCATGTGCAGCGTGCCTTCAATAATAGACATATAAATGGCTTCGTTTTGGGTGTTGTTTTGGGTGATGTCGATTTAGCTGCTAATTGGTGACAGAAACTGTCAAACGGGTGGCAGCGAGTGATCGCTGCTGCTTCTGTCAGGTTAAGGTGAGACGATAGAGGGAGAGAAATGACGAGAGGATGCTTTTCATCTGATAAAGGAAGAGGGGAGATGCAGGCGGCTTCATCGTTGCCCCTTTACTCAGTCATATAAAAATATAAAGCAAACAGAGTCAAAGAAACAATAAACTTGGTTTTATAGAGACCCCCCTTCTCTTCCAATCACTCTGTCTCTCTCTCTCTCTCACGCACACACACACACACACACATCGTTTCTCTTCTTTGCCGTCTCTCACACTGAACATTGTGTTTGTTTTGTAGAATGTGTGTTTGCTTGCTGGCAGGAGGCAACTGAGCATGCAAATCCAAGAGAGAGAAAGTCACAGAGAGGATCACCCGTTGATCTCTCAGGGCTCATGTCCTGGCCTGGTCTGTGTTGAAATGAGCAGTAATTAGGCTTTGATACTCTGGCAAATGAACAGTAATTAGAGCGTGTGTGTGTGTGAGACTCTTTTGGCAAGGCCAGTATTGTCCAATATTCACACTACTATTCAACATTAAGATCAGATCTTAATGTTGTGCCATGCACAAGCACATGCTGGCCCTCACAGATGGCGCAGGGTTGGCTGCCGGTGGCACTGGCTGGAGAGAAAGTGTGTGAGTGTGTGTGTGTGTGTGTGTGTGTGTGTGTGTGCGTGTGTGTATGTGTGTGTATGTGTGACTGTGTGGGTGGGTGGGTGGGTGTGGGTTTGAGGGGGACAGTGATACCATGCATATGTGTTTTTGAATATTTCTAAGCATTTGTGCATTTTAGCCAGGGTTTTTGTGAAACTGTACTGTATTTGAGACACGTGTGTGAGACAGAGAGGGAGAGAGAGAGAGGGGCTGGTTGCTGTGTAGCAGGATGTAAAGGCAGGTCACTGGCGTCTAGTCATATCTCAGAGGGGATTTCCTGGTTATTAGAGCCTTGCTAGATCATGGGCCAATTATACAGAAAACTGTCAGTCAAGGCGGCGTGATTAGAGCGAAAGGACAAAACCAGGTGAGAAGTGTGAGGCTTTCCGGGGGCAGCTTTGATTTGCTAATGAGGGGAAGAGGGGAGACGACCGGGGCCAGGGTCCTCAGCTGCAGTGCTGCTTACCACGCTTCATTTTCACTCTGACCTTCTTCTAGCGGGATTCAGATTTGAGCTCAGAGAATGGCAAAGAAACGTGTGAGGTGCGAGCATACAGGCTCCCAGCAGGCCCTCTGTGGCTTTATGTATGTGGTTTGTGGTGGAGGTCAGAGTCCATAACCGACACATACTCTGAACCACAGCGAGGGCCAACAGTAATCAACGCACAGCCCCTCTCCATTATAGCAGAGGCCAAAAGCCTCCTTAATTACCCTTAATAGGTTTAAACACACTTATTGAAGTCCCAGTGCACATTTCAAAGCAAGTTCCCTTGCGAGGTAGGAAGCGGGAGGAGGGGAAAGCGAGTTTAAAGGACAAGAGGAAGGAGGGCCAGTCATCCAGCCCTTTCCTCCCAGAGCTCCTCTGCACCTCATTTTGAGAAAACAGAGGAAGGAAGATGGAGGAGGTAGAAGAAAGGTGACAGAGGCTCCTAATTTAGCAGGTTCTGGTTGTGGGGAATGACACAGAGGGGCATGACGCGACTTTTTGTCAGCATCCACCTGGTGAAAGAGGCGAAAAAAAGAAAGAAGAGAGAAAAGGAAAGGAAAGGAATACAGGAGGTAAGGAAAGGAGGGGAAACGAGAAGAAAGGAAAGAACGGGAAAGGAGAGGAGAGCAAAAGAGAGTAGAGAATAGGAAAGCATAGGACAGGAGAGGAGAGAAGGATAGAGCCTGTAATGAAGCAGGCCGGGGGGAGGAAAGGCTGAGTGTTGAGATGACAGCTCTGGCAGCTGATGCATGAGGTCCATGCTAATGCTTCAGCCTGGCCGTGATGGATCCCGAAATCTTGACCACACATCCCATTAGCCTCTGTCCATGACAGTCTCAATAAAGATATTATCGCAATCCGCTGGAACTGGCAGAGACCCCAGGGGTCGACACCAGAGGAGCCGTGTGCAAATCTCGCGGCTGGATTCCTCTCCCCCAAAAAAGTTATTGATGACTTAACCTCTCGCGGTGCAGGTTAGTAGTGATGGATACATCAGGAGTGCGGAACGACACATGATAATAAGGCAAGCTGTGCATCACTGTCGAGTAAAAATAGAACGCAAGTTACATGCTGTATATACTGCATGCTTTGGCTTGAGATGCATTTTGTTTCTCAGCACTGTCTGAAGGCATGCATGTGCTGGGCAGCGTTTTCCTGTGTGTGTTAGATTCAACGAACGCCAGCTCAGAGTTTGTTTCAGTTCAGAAATCAAACCTCAGCCTAATCCTTACTGCCAAAAGCAGTCCAGGTGTATATCTTATGCTGTATCTTTTATCTTGTACTGTGCATCAGGGTAATATTTTTGACAAGTAATAGAGAGGATATAAATGACCCAGGCTTCGGACAAATAGGGAACTGGGTGGTGTGGTGAGTGGCGTTGGGAGCAGCACAAGATTCCCAGCGCTGAGACAAATCGAGCAGGGAGAGTTATGGAGGAAATGGCGTGAGAGGTTACTGTGACAGACACAGAGCACAATTATCACACCATGATGAAAGAGCGGTGGCCGGCTGGTGCAGCGGCCCGTTAATTACACTTCTTTTTCCGCCGGCCTCTAATGTGAGGAAAAACACGCAATGACAAGTGTGTAAAAGAGCAAGCAGTAAATTACTGTCAGAAAAAATAAACGGAGGAGCGCGTGGCCCGTGCGATGATTTACGGGGGCAATTAGTCACCGCCCCACGGAGATGCTGAGGACAGCAGCCGAGCGAGGGTGTCAGAGGGAGAGGGAAAGGGGGGTGGGGGGTGGAGGAAGGAGAGAAGAGGAAGGAGGGAGAGGGAAGAGAGGAAGAAGGAAATGAGTGTATAGGACAAAGTACATATAGAAGAAAGCACAGGAAGCAAAGGCGAAAGAAAGTGGACACTTGCATGTCCTGAGTTAGCCTCATTAAATTAGATCAACCAATCACAAAATTGATATTTCATATCATCATCATAGTTTTTCTAACTTACCTGTTGAGCTTCATAGTGAACTTGGCTAATAACAGTTTGCTAACAAGCTATCAAACTCCAGGTAAACTATTTAATTGTGCTAGCAAACTTAGCCACTAGTTTTAATTACACAAATGTCCTAGAAAACATAGCTACTGGTTGATACTGGAATTTATAAATTTCATAATAAAATAGTTTACATAATGGTAACTAGTTTGATTTTACACTTAATTGCTGGCTTTAATTACTAAAAAAAAATAGTAATCTATTCTATAAACTATAAATCTGTGCCATTAAAACCAGCAACTTGCTAGCAAGCTGTTTAACTCTAAGTAAACCGTTTTATTGTGCCAGCACACCTGGCTGATTGTATTATTTACACATATAGAGTCCTAGCAAATCTGGCTAATGGTTTAATTACATAATAAAGTAGCTTAGATAGTGTTAACTATCTTTTGATGGAATTAACTAGAGAAGTTTCTTAAAACTAGTGAAAGAGAGAGAGGAGAGAGAGAGAGAGAGAGAGAGAGAGAGAGAGAGAGAGAGAGAGAGAGAGAGATGCGTAATAAGCATTACACTGAGCCAAATAAATGCTACAAAAAGTCAAGTGGTGATGTCATAAGATCAAGTGTAGAGATGTGTCTGATCAAATTTAGATTTGTCTGATTCAAATGTAAATCTGTGAAGCCCCAGCTCATTCTTCAGTGAGCCAACTTAAATGAATGTTATTCAGTTACAAGATTGTGGATTGAAAGTCTGGACCCAGCGAAGATATATGTGGTTAAGTGGTTAAGCTTGAACCTTATTTAACCAGGAACTCCTGTCCCTGTATAATATTTAGGACACGTCAGGCTATCAGGTAGTAAGTTTCTCTGTTCTTGCTGGACCTGTTTTTGCCTGCAGTATCTGATTGTACATCTGCACATGTCCTGACCTAATGTTCTGCAATTGAATCTGCTTACTGTCCCAAACTGGCTTGAGCTGGATGACAATAACACACTTAAAATAATGCCTAAGTGAAATTTAACAGCAGAACAAAGTGAAACAAATGCGACGGCACATTTTTTAAATAGCCCTGCACAGTCTGAGCGGACCAGCACCTGCGTCAGTAAGTAAATTAGGACAATAAGGAATTCTCCAGCTGCAAGTGTTCTGCAACTCTCACAGAGCAAAACTGAAGCGCGCTCCCTACGGAGGGCACTAGAGGAGCTTTTAATCTGCCATGTTTACCATAACACACGAGTGTCCTTTAATCACTAAATGTTTGAAATGAGCAGCAGTCCCATGCGTACACACATTAATGGGCCTTAATCTCTTCCTAAAGTGACAAGGTAGCATCTCTGCAGTTTAGAGTTGCCTCCTTCATCCTCTTCTTTTGTCTCTGCCACTTGATTTCTTCTTTAGTGTCGCTGAGTGATGTTCACTAATGGTGAATGCATGTTTTTTCTGTTGTTGTTGTTCTCAAACATGTGTAGATCATTTTTCTCAGATGCTTAATGTGATACCGCAATTTTCATCCCACATTAAATACCTGCTTTTTTAAAAAGGAAATTAAGGCCATTAGGGATACAGTCATGTAGAATCATGTGTAATTGCTAATGACAGACTGTGTCATATCATTTGTGCTAATTTCCCTCATTCCGGGTGGCTGAACATGGTTCAGCTTGGCTGCTTTTTCCAGATTTAGTTTTCGTGAGAACTGATGGAGTCAGAATAGGCCCTCATTAAGACTTCATCACACACGCTGATCTCTTACAGCTAACTGCTTATATAAAGCCCATTGTCAGGTAGGCAATGACACATATACCAATGCAAGAAGTGGTGTGGCGTAGATGTCTGATTAAGCATGTCGATATGGAGATGTCAGGTAAAGCAAATGCCCAATAAGCAATGAACACACTCATACAGAGAAAGTGCATGCTATGCATATTTCACACTGTGCTCTATATAGGGGAAGATGTATTTTGCCTGTAGCTTAACAATTGTTATTTTTTAACAATTGAGAGCAGCCCAGAGTATATGGCTAAACCATTGACATGGTGATAAATCACAGACCTTTGTACATTGTGCATCAGACAAACAGTAAGTGGTAAAAAAGAAATACAAATGAACATCTTTGTTTTCTCATACACTCTGCTTGTTTTACAGTGAGGGGCTAATAGCATGCCTAAGAAGTAAAGGCTAGAGATTTTGTTCAGGTCTGCTTTGCTACAGATGTCTTGTGGCAACCTTGCCAGCCAAGGTGCCAACAGACCAAGTTAAAGAGATGAAGAAAGCATGAAAGAGATCCTCGAGAACATAAGAACTGGAATAGACTGGAATGGACATATGCAGGTCCAACAGGTCTGCATTTTATTAGACCTTCCCATGGAGCATTTCCTTAATAGGGCAAGAATGAAATTCCATGACTTTTGGTTTCCAAAACGAAATGCTTTATCCACAGAATTGATATCTAGTTACTTTTCTCAGTGAAACCTCAATGGATCTTGGAATCAGATGTCTTAATTCTTACTTTTTTTGTGGTAATTCAAGGTTCATCTCCCTGTATATTACCCAAAATGCACTGCAAACAAAGTCTATTCTAGCACTGTGAAATGGCTACAAACAGCAAGCTGGTTTATAAATGCAAAATTCAAACAACTGTGCAAATTTGATTTAGAATCCTTGTGTCAAAGAACTAACTGACATATTAGCTAGCAACATGTTAACCAGCTACCGAATAAAAGAAATTAACCGGTAATATGGGGGGCATGGTGGCTTAGTGGTTAGCATGATTGCCTCGCACCTGTTCTCCTTGTACTTTGGGGATTTCCTCCAGGTACTTCAGTTTCCTCCCCCAGACCAAAGACATGCATTGTAGGCTGATTGCCATTCCCAAATTGTCTTTAGTGTGTGAATGTGTGTGCGATTGTGCCCTGCAATGGGTTGGCACCCTGTCCAGGGTGCCCCAAGTTCCCTGGGATACCTGCGTAAGATAAGCAGTACAGAAGATGGATGGATAGAAGAACTTCAAATGAACTAGTTTCTAAAATCCTCAATTTTGATTGGTCAGGAGGTGTTGATTGGATTTGTATAGCAGCTTGGACAGTAGTTCCCACTGCAAATGTCATATTAATGTGCTTGGTGTAATAGGGTATTGTTTCTATAACAACAGTTTACATAGGCACTTTCAGCAGATGCTTCTCTGAAATTATTGACATGTAATTGTTGTCCTATAACAACATGCCCTGTTTATTTAATTTATAATTTTATTTAAGCAATTATTAAGAACACCCAACTTTTTTATTTATTTATTTTTTAAACATTATCTACCATATTTTAACAGCCAAATACAGGGTTTTTCCTTATCCGCACTGGTCAAGGGCATTTATCTATGTGCCTGTTTCAGGTTAATGCATCATTGTCACTTGCCTGTCTTATTTTTATCTTCTTTAGGCAGCTTCTATCCTGAATGTTCCTGCTCTCAGACCATTCCCTGTTCAACACCATGATATTTTTCAGCTTGGACATTTTCTAAAGCTGCTTCACTATAAGCTGTCAAGCTGCTTGTGCAATCTGTGCGGTGACATTTAAAATCAATACCAATTTTCAAAAGGCTAACATTCTTCATGTCAGTACTACTGTAAGTCTTCCCCTCATTCAGCGACATCTGTAGTGTATTTAAAGCGCTTTTATTTTTTGCTTGTTTTGTTCCTGCTTCAGTCAATTACCTAGGAACTCATAAATCTACAAGTAAAGATAAAACTACTGAAACAAAGCATAAATCTGGTAAATGTTATTGTGAGGTAAAAACTGCTTCCAAATGGGGCATTTTATATTGCTGAAATGGCCAATAACTGAAATGAGCAGCACATTGCATTTGCCATTAAGGACACTCACTCGATTAGTCTTAAGTGTGGTCATTTAGGGTCCAGGTCATGTGTGAAGTGAATTTAAAATGTCTTTATGCACATTTTTGTTCATGCAAGGTCTCATCATGGACTTATGTCTGTCTGTGTTTTACTGATAGAAAACAAGAAGACCAGGTCAATTGTTAATCCCTCTTTTTAAATATTCATTTTCCGTCAAGCACTATGTCAGAAATATGCCATAGACAGCTCAGTATGACCCATCTCTTGGATATACATATGATAAATTTTTCATGGCGGCTCCTAAGCATTATATATTCACACTTTGTTTTAATAATATTCATGTTTAAAGGGTGGGGGTGGAGGATCTGGCGAGAGCTTGTCAGGCTGATGAGTTAAAACAGGTTCTTTGACAGGGGCACGGTGTGGAAAGAGCATTTAATGCCAGTTTTGTGCTCCTTTTTTTATTATGAAGAGTTTTATAAGAGTTGATTTCTTTATCTGGCTGGGAAAACAGACTATAAGTGATAAGACCTGTGGTGGATTTTAATTCACCTATAATTAAATGTGAACACATTTTTGCACTGCGCACAGCAGCAGCCCCCATCAGCAAGTGAGAACGTTTCAGCATTTCCACAGACTTTATCATTCCCTCTAGCCTAGGCATGCTGGGAACAACACAACACCACAGAGAGAGAGAGAAAGAGGGAAAGGGGCCGTGAATCAATCTGTGTAATGGGGGAAGGCCAAACGTAATAAATAATACAATAACAAGGCAAACTAATGAGCCGTTGCCAAGGTGAATTTTGCAGAATAGTCCCTCAATGTACAACCCCCCAACCCAACCCCCCCCCCCCCCCCCCCCCCCCCCCCCCCCACACCCATAAT
The DNA here is from genome assembly GCF_001660625.3 of Ictalurus punctatus. NCBI lineage: Eukaryota > Metazoa > Chordata > Actinopteri > Siluriformes > Ictaluridae > Ictalurus > Ictalurus punctatus. The sequence continues at coordinate 16,134,922 of NC_030426.2, read as the reverse complement.
CCAGGGGAGCCGGTGGATGATAAAGCGGCGCCATAAGGCAACACCTGTGCAATTAAAACGTCTGACTCTTCTTTGCGCATTACATTAATTTCAGCCTTTTGTAAAGGCCCGATGAGCATGCTAATAATCTAGCCTACTTGACTCTGTATCTAGCCGAAACAGGGCATCTAATTAGGCAAAGGTAATTAATTAGAGATAAACGGGGCTAATCAAGAGCCGTTAGAGTTCTTTCCGTGTCGTCATTAAGATGCTATGCTCTGATTGGCCACTTTACCACCTATCCAGTGACTAGAAGGGAAGTCTGGAGGGTTTGCAAAATGCATACTTATGCTTCAACTATAGCAGTCACTATGTCAAGTAGAAAAAAAATACAAGTTTACAAAATCAATTTGGACATGAACATCACAAATTTACTACAGCAGAAGTGCAAAGTATTCAAGAATGCATTTCTGACATCATCCCTTATTTAAGGTGCATATACTTACTAGTTACAAATTGACTGGAATTTATGGTTATGTTCTTACTGTATCAGACTGCATTCCTAAAGCATTTTTGCATCCATTCTCTGACTTTTATCCATATGTACATCAAGCATAGAGTTCATAATGGAACCAACAGTGATCCAAACAGACTTCAGACCAAGTGACAAAAGTTTTAGTACTCAGAAGTCTAACAAACTATTCACAATGCAGTCAGTGAAAATAATACGTGATATATAACACACTAATAATCATATTACAGCAAGGTTGCTTTTTCCAACTGTCCAACATTGTTATTTGGTCAGCTACAAGTTTGAAAAGGCACAACAAGCTTGGGCTTGCTTATAACACATGTCTTTCTGAGTCAGATAGAGATACATATTGATTGAAACAGTAACTGTGTCGCAAATGACGTACACTACGCTATGCACTATACACTCTACCGTCGAGTGTATGAATTTTAAAAGGGTAGTATCATCTTAAATGGAACACTAACAGTTTTTTTTACTAACCGGAATAATAAGCTGTTTCCCAGTTGATGGCAAATGACGTCAAACGCATGTAATGAGACGCAGCTAGCTCTAGCAGAGTCAATGAAAATTAATTTTACCATATTAAGGTAACATAAACAATAAAATTAAGAAATTAATTTACTGAAGTTTTCACACTCCCTTTTTTAAATTTGAGCCAGCGTCAGCATCTGGTTGTCCCACCCCTCTTAGGTAAGCGCCGACCATTTGTCCAACATTCCACACTTCGTCTTTTTCAGTTGAATAAGTGCATCATCCTGGTACCTGAAGTGCACTTCTTGTTGGAATTTTTAGTGTGAACACAATACTCACACTATTTATACTAAAAACTTATGTAGAATAGTGCACAAGTATGCGATTTTGGATGCAGCTAGTAAACTGATGTAAACTATGAATTGGTCTACAGTATAAAACCTTTAACCCAGTGTAATACCCTTATAGAAAGATTAGGAACCAATTGGGTTCACCCTATGTGGATTCAGTCTAGCCATGTACAAATTAGATAAAAACTAAAATAAAATAAAAAAACATCATTTTTCCACTACATGTAGTGCAGTAGTAGGAAGTAGGGAACCAATTGGAATTCTCCCTATATTGCATTATTTAACCCAAGGAAATCTGGCAGAATTTTGATAGCAGTCGCCAATTAAATGTCATGCCAACAGATACTTTAGTAGCTCATTTTTGTTAATACAGTGCTGAAAATAAAAGTTCCAATAAAAGGAAATTGGAAAAAGGGCTCTGATTATGCTCACAGTGATTGTAAGCAGTGCTGTGCTTAACGACAGCACTGAATTAGGGAAAAACTATTTCTAGACAATATGTTATGTGTTGTATTCTGAATATAACAGCTTGGCTCTAAGAGAGTCTTGCCTAGTCAGTTCTATTTGCAAAATGAAGACGTTCTGATACAATGTTTTCTGCTGCCGATTCAAGAGTAATGCCTCTCATCTACAGCATATGTTTCTATCATATCAATAAAAAGCAGCATATTAATGGTTATGTGAATATATGTTGGCAGTGTATACAGTAAGTCAAAAGGAAGGACATAGAGACATGGAAAGGAAGATGGAGAAATCGTGAGAGATAAGACATAAAAAAAAGCACTACAACCAGAAAAGGTTTGTTGTTTGGGAAGCTCTGGCTTACTGGGCCGTTTGAGCAGAGGAATATTTTAAGGATTGTTATTATTTTTCTCCCTCCCCTTCTGTCCTTGTACACAAGGGAGTCGTCTGCTACAAGGAGGCAGGCCGCTCCCTCGACACACATCATTAGAGGGTTTTTTACAAGCGACAAGCAGCCTATTTGGCTGTCATTGGGATTGTTTGAAGAGAATATGTTTATCTGCCGCATGCTCTAGAGGGACCAGCATCAGAGAGTGAGAGCGAGCATATCGCCTATGAGTATTTGACACCACTGTTATGCATTTGCCAATATAAAGGCTAATATGCGGGGGATGGTGCCATCTAAATTGGCAGCTCATTGTCCTATGTCGCTGCAAATGGGACCTGACCTTTGACCTCTGTTGTCATACACAAAATGACCCTCGTTTTAACCACTAACCAGCTGCTAACTGCTTAAACAACCATAGCAAAAAGAAAAACAATACAGAAAAGCCATCCATCATGATTCCTTGTGAAATAGACAATCGTTTATATATAATGTTTTGGTAGAGAAAAATGGACCAATGGAATTTAATTGTATTTTTCTGAATTTGAGCACAATAAATCCAATTAAATATTTAAATCCATGTTTCATGTAATTCTGTTCAGAACTGAAAATGCAAAAGTGTACACAGACATTCCAGCAGTGTGTGTGAGTGAGTGTGTGTGTGAGTGAGTGAGTGTGTGAGAGTATGTGAGAGAGTGTGTGTGTGTGAGAGTGAGTGAGTGATAGTGTGTGTGAGTGTATGAGTGAGTGAGTGTGTGACAGTGTGTGTCTGTGTGTGTGTGTGTGTGTGTGTGTGTGTGTGTGTGTTTAAAGGCAATCTAGTGGCCAGGCTGGCCCTGCACAGGACAGGCGACAGCCACGAGCCTCGTCAAGAAGCCATGCGTGTATGCGGATATGATGGACTGTCAGACAAGAAACGAGGGCCGATAATCCCGCCATCACCGACCCAAAGTGCAGGGATGAGTGTGTGAGAGACTGCAGATGTGTGTGTGCTACATTTCCAATTGAAATGAGACAGAACGGAGTCATACGGATCCCTCATTATCCCGTTTCCCTTGGGGGAGCGACGGCAGGCTTTCGGTGCATAAAACAGAGAAGGAGTGATCTCTCTCTCTCTCTTTCTCTCCGTCAGAAGTAAGGGATGGAGGGACACAAAAGACGAATACTACCTCTTATTAGGAAAAACAAACAAACGCATACTGGTGTGACTTGTGGCTGTGCGGAAACACTACACTGAAATTCCCCTTGCGAGCGAGATTAGAGTAGCGAGAAAATAAAAAGGTGCTTGGTGTATTTTTAAAATGCCTGACTTTCCCCCTGTAATGATACCCAGTGCAATTAAGCTTCAGGCTCTTTGTGTCCTTGTGTGGAAAATCTCAATTATATATGTGTGAGTAAGAGAGAAAGAGAGGGTGAAATGTATTCATATTAGTGTGAGGCTGAGTGTGTGTGTCTGTGAGGCTCTGGGTATGTTATATATTTATCAGAAGGCTTTTCAAGGTTGAAAACTGACTTGTTTACGGCATGTAATTTTAAAACAGTTTGGAGGAGGGTTCTGTATATTTTACATGCACATTCTCCATTTAATTTTTTTTTAAATTAATTCTGAAGAACTACTACTCTCACTAAAATTAAATTCACTTATGGAAATTAAACAAGTTCAGCAGAGAGACACTGTTAACTGAAACACGTTTCTAATCACTTTAAAGTGAACATACTGGACCCTAGAGGGTTTATCTTCATTTCATTTCATTTATTTGAAACAATTTAATAGGTCAGTAACAATTTTATGTTACATAAATACAAGTCCTACAGAGTGATTAACTAAATCAAATAGTTATTAGAGTCTACACACTGGTAATGTCCCACTAAAACATAGTTTTAATCCCACAAAAATGTAATAGCTAAATGCTCTTCCTCAAAATCCTCATGTAATGTCTAGGATTTAATGCTATTTTTGATTAACATGCTCCAGCTCTTTTAGAAAGTAATTCAATGAAATGTTTACCTTTTTGTGTTTTGCATTAAAGCAGTGACTGTAACTAACTGTACACTCAGAGTACAGTACAGTTCTGAGCATGACCAACACTGCATTCATGGTGTGTTTTGAGTTTTGTGTGTGGTTGTAAGAGGGTATTTGCAGTGACCGAAGATTGAGAATACTCAGACTGGGGAGGGGAGATTTACTCATCACCGCTTTTAATACATTTCATTGGTTAAATATTAGACGGAAAGGTTGACCAATATGTCTATATGATTTATGTAAAAAAAAATTTAAAAAAAAAAATTAAATGATGAAATATGGAGATACGAGTTCTGATGTATGTCACTGAATGAAGTTCAATTTATTTATTAATATTCCTCCAAACACAGAATTGCTCATTTAAAACACTAACTACTATAATCATTAAGAACAGCTGCTAGTTAATGTAGCTAGCCACAGTACATGTTGAGATGTGGGGCCACCCTGTGAGGATTGCTGTTTCTGTTGGTGAGTTGAAGCTATGAGTATGAGTTGGAGGCTATTTTGCTTTAGAAAAAAACACTCCATTGTCCAGTTTTCTAGCTGGATGACAGTATGACCTACAGTACTATGGGAGTTCTTGATGCAGGAACACTGTTCTACTATGGAGACATTTTCCAGAATCACGATAAAAAATGAAAACACAAGTCTCCAACAAATAGCTCCATCTCACTAACAGTGGGAGCGATCCTCACACGATGGCTACCCCCTTCCCAAACATCCAACACGGTGTGACGTGAACTAGCTGACTAACTGGTAGCTATCCATACAACTTACAAGCTCACCTTCCCCAGCCTTTTCTACTCCTATGACCTGCTGTTCATTCTCCTCAGTCCTATTCCTCTTAAAATATTGTAGGATGCTCATCTCCTAGCTAACGTTACCATTAAATCATTTATGGACACCTAGCATTGACACATACACACAATTTTGGTGTGCTATCTAGATTGAAAACTTGTGCATATTTGACAGTTTCATAGATTAATAGTGCAGAATTTTAAATGTTAAATAGTTCAGATATTAAATGTTTACTTCCTTTGTTTTAAATATTTCAAAATTCGAAAACCTTATGTTCTCACTGTGTACTCTGGGCACTTTTTCTTTTTAGGTTATTGCTACAGCCCTCTAACTTTAACTTTTCACAGACTGACCTGCTGAATCTCACCCAGTCTGGCTTTGAGAGTGGCCTCCACAAGAACACCCAGTTTTGGACACTGCAAGAGATGACTGCAAGTCATTCATTTCTTTTCTGCTTGATCAATCTGCTGCATCTGATAAAGCATTTGATACAGTGAACCACAGATCACACTAACTGATTTGGGATGGCTTGTATTTCACTTCCCAGGAAGATCCTAGAGTGTATCATGGAAAGGCAAGGGATCTAAAATCATTATAATTTTAAATAAAGGTGGCACAGCCGAAGTCTCTCTGTTTAACCCTCCTCTAATGTCATTGCACACTACCTTTGGGAAGAGTCATCCACTCTAATGGATTGCCTTATCACTTATTTCTTAAGATCTAACTCTGATAAATTAAAGTCAGTTAAGAGGTACATTAATATCTACCGTAGAGGACTCATGTCTTTTAGCTTGCTCAGAAATATGGCATCCATCAGGAACATTAAGTTTTCATTTTCTGCCAAGCTTCTTTAATATCCATAATTGAAGTTAAATTTAGTGGATAGTGTTTTCTTCATATTCAATTCACATTCATTAAAAAAGAATGTGTGATTAAATAACCTTTTAACAAACTGTTATAAATTTACATGTGCATTCTGTAAATAACTCGCGTATGTCAAGTCTTTGTACTTGACCCTCTTCTGATTTCATTGTATACTACCTCACTGGGAAAAAAAGCTTCTCATCAGTTTATATTCTTATGAAATTCAGGTCTAACTCTGTGGAGGATGACTGCCTTTTAGCTTGCTCTATAGATATATTTCAATCTGGATGAAGGACTGCCTTTTGAAACCAACATTTTAAAGACAGAGCTTCTTGTCATCCTGGCAAATCCCTTGATCTAACATATCACCATCAAGTACAGCATGTCATTGCTACTAACATCAAGGTCCTCCAGGAACTTTGGAGTAAAAACTAATGACTAGCTTTCCTGCATAGACCACATCACAGTGATTTCCCCATCATGCAGGTTTGCTGTGTATAATATAAGAGAGATCAGACTGTATCTAGAATATGTGACACAACGCCTCATCCAAGCACAGTTTAAATACAGCAACTGTCTGGAGGCCAGACTAAGAGCTTGAATTGTTAAACTATTGCAGATGATCCAGAATGCAGGAGTACATAATATGGTTTTAAGCAATTTGGGCAGATATTACACCCCTCATCACCTCCTCCCTCTTGCTGCCTGCTTGCATCAAGTTCATGTCCTTGATTCTGCCTATAGACTAACCAATTAAACGTTCATCCACCTACATGCAGTCACTATAGACTGTGAGTACATGTAGGTGGAGTGTATTAAAATGCTAGTTAAAATTATATAAAAAAAACCCTGAAATATGAAATCTGCTGTAAATTTTGAAGCATTGTCTGTCTGAAAGAGGGAGAAAAGGAGCATTGCTGTGAAGAACAGATCAGGAGGAGCTTTTTTCTGCTTATTTTCTGCTTCTTTTATACCTCGAGGCCCAGAGCGGGAACATTTGGAACATTTTGACACCTAAATGCTAAACTCAACTGATTTTGGATGATAATAGAAGCAATAGCTCCAAGCTGTATTTCTAAAGAAATAAGTGAATGTGAGCAGACAGTTGGAGAAGATTAGAGATGCAGAATAAAAATAATAAGAAGAATTGATTTGTTGACTATAAGGACATTGTTTTTGCAGCTGATTACACTGACATTATAAAAAGGTACATTTAAGAGTAGAAGAACAGAAAGAACAGAAGCCAGCTGTACCACTTACCTGCTTTTCCCACTGGTTTGTTGTGTTGGTTTGTTGTTGGAGAAGCACATCACAAAAATCTTGTCAAATGACACAAATTTATGCAGAATTGCTGTATGTTTTCTGTCAAGGTGCTTCCAATATCGTTTTTAAACATCATTTTGCCACAAGCTTGCAACTCATTAGCAAACAATTTAACAGCTAAAATCAAACAGAGAAATTGCTGTCAATATTTTTTAAATATTATTGCAGTTTTGTTGATTTTGACAAGTGCTAAAATATTTTTCACATAAAATCCTATGGATGGAGACTTTTCTTGTTGTTGATGTTTTAAAAATAAAATAAAATAAATAAATCTTCAATTACTATTGGAGATGTGCAGTGTGTAGCGTTGCCGTCTCACAGCTCCGGGGTCCCTGTTTTGATCTTGAGCTCAGGTTACTCTGTGTGGAGTTCCGCACGTTTTCCCTGTGTCTATGCGGGTTTCCTCAGGGTTCTCCTGTTTCCTACGACATCCAATAAAAAAAACATTCAGATACGTGGACTAGCGATGTTAAATTGTCCCACAGGTGTAAATGAGTGTGTGCATGTGGGTGCATGGTGCACTGTGATGACTGGTGTGATCACTTCAAGGCCAGTGTTCCTGGGATAGGCTTCTGTGACCCTGTGACCAGAATAAAGTGGTTAATGAAGATGAATGAATGAATGCTGTAGAGAAGGGCCCATCAATTAGATTTGACATGGGGCCAAATTCTCATGATGTTACCTGCCTGTGCATGCACACACACATGTACGTGAGTTTGCTTCCTCAATGGACTTTCAGTAGCTGGTAGAAATATTTTATTGATTTAAAAAAACAACAACAAAAAAAACAACCCAGCTCTACCCAAATTCAATAAATGTTTCTTTTATTTTTCAACTTCTCATGTAGAGTATTGGAGTGGATTACTTTGTCTCTTATTAAGATACAATTATCCTTGAAGTATTCATAGGTCATAAGAAGCTGGATCTCCTTTTAAAAAAAGTCATTTACATAATCTGATCCTCGACTGGACCGCTGATAAATGAAGACGTAAAAGACGAAGTGGGGTGGCGTGACTGTAATTACAGTTAAGACGAATCAGCCTGTCGAGGTGTTCAGCTTCGTGTGTTCTTCACACTGTAAGTCATTTCATCAAGGGATGGAGGCACACATGTTCTCCAATTAGCCTGACAGAGTGGTTGTTAAGATGTTTAATTAGTAATGGGTGGTCTCACAGGCCTAGGTCCTGAGTGGGGGTGCAAATACGAGTCACTATTTTTTGCTCCTTAGTTTTTCCTTCCTCGTCCTCTTTGCAATGTGGCGGCTGCTTTAACATGCCTACAGATGTGTTAAAAGCTAGCAAGAGTGTGTGCGTGTGTGTGTGAGAGAGAGGAGTGAAAGAGAAAGCGTGAGAAAGTAAAGGAACAGAAAAGCAAGCGCCTCAAAAAAAAAAAAAAAAAAAAAAAAAAAACTGTGAATGGACCCAAATTATAATGTAATGTTCCTGCCGTAACTCCTATAACAACTCATTAGCGAACTGTCAGAGACATTTATTTGTTATACTATGCCTACAGCCAAAATCGCAGAGCTGGGAAAGTACACGTAATGCAATTAGATTAAAAAAAGCATCTAATAAAATATCCTTCAAGCGCAAATGTCAGGAGATAAAGTAAAAAAAAAAAAAAAAACAAGCAGCATTTTAATGCCTTTGCGCATCGTTTTCTTGCCTTGTTTCTGGTTTAATGTGTAATAATTATGTTTGCATCATCAGATTAACTTCAGTACAGTGCCATGGGCATCGAGAGAGTATTTTCCTGTTGATGTGTTTTAGCTGCTGTTCCTTCTTAGCAGTGAGAATTAAAACCAGTCAGTTCTAAAAACAGCCAGAAAACTGTGACCATTGTCTTGAGCAACACTTCATTGTTATTACTATTATTATTATTTCTGATGCATTTAGTAGTAAATTTGTAGACAGTCTTTGGGGAATAGTGAATCAGAGCATTTTCTGCTTGGCCTCCCAGACAAAACTTATCTAATTAGCTTCAATACTATAGGCAAAGTTTTCCTCTTTTCTCTTCCTTTATAATATTATTATGCATGCTCATGATCCCACTCTCATCCTCATCTATTCTTCCTGAATGCTGTTTTCTTACGATTGATGCTCATGTTTTTTGCATGTAAATGCACACAGAGAGTTTCTCTCCCAGCACCCTGTGCTCCAATTAGCGTAAGTGTGTATATCAGTGGCCTCAGGAAGGCCCTGTGCTGATGCGACTGGCTTCTTCCGTCTGACATTCAAAAAAGATATGCCCAGGGCTCTTCGCTCCCTTTACTGCTGTATTTGAGGTGAATTTCTGCTGTTGAGAGCTTCAAAGTTCCTGATAAACTCCACTAAAACAGGCCTGTGACCCTTTACATTTTTTTTTACACAAATCAATATGCTCTCCCAGTGGACCCCCTTGTTCTCTCTGTCATCAATTGGCTTGTCACAGATGCTGTTATGATGCAGAGGAAATTCCTTAAAGAACAGACGGAAATAACCGGGAGCAATGCAGGAGACACTAAAGCATTATTTTACATAGCCGAAGGGCCAACGCAAGGTGCTGCACACACAAATAGTCTGCTAAACGCTGTCACTGGAGACTCTGTTTTGAAAGAAAAAAAAATGACTCAGGATGAAAAAGTTTAAAGCTGATATTCAAATGAAGGCTTTAGAATGGTTTTTATTTTTATTTATTTTTTTTTAAAAAAAATTTCTACCCACGTTTGAAGTAAAGATGCCAGTTTTCTGTGTGTGATTGAGAAGGGATTTTGGTAGTGTTCACAGGGTCACATACTGTACTGTTTGACACAGAGGCCCCCTATTTCCTTCCTGCTTACTGGTTCAATCAGCTCCTGTAATTTCTCCACCCTGATCATGGTTAGCATCTGTTTCTTGCTTGTTCATATCTCATTATCATATTCATTATATCATGATATTCATAATAATATTATTTCTTTGCCCAATAGCCTTTTGTTTATTTGTGTTCTTTGTGAGGTTTTGCCTGATTCCATACTAAATATTTCACTGTTCTTACCTGCATTTGTATTTTTTTTGTTGTGTAAATATTTTCTTACTCTTAGCCCTGCATTATTATTTTTTTCTTGTCTCGACTCAAGCATCTATGTTAGAATAATTAGCCTACAAAGCCCATTATTATGATATGATCATGATATGAATGATTAGCCTATGCAAGCCAATTAGAAATTAATGTTTTTTTTGTGACAATGATATGAATAACGTTATACATACATTAAAATACATGAAAACATTATAAGGCAAAAAAAAAAAAAGATAATATAGCATAATTGGGCATTTCATTTCCTGTTTTAATTCAGCTTATTTTTCAAACATATTTTGAACAAAATGATGGAAAACATTTTTTCTTTGGAGAAGTCTTCTGAAATAGTTCTAAGAGAACAACTTGTCCAGACTGTGTGGTCCCAGTGTGCTGCAAAGCTGAGGTCACATTTTGGCTTTGGGCTGTTCGGAGCCCTAAGAGCTGAAGCAGCCATCATTCAGACACAGAGCAGAGAACGTAAAGGGAGTAGGGTTGAGACAAAAAGACAGACAGATAGACACACACACACACACACACACACACACACACACACACACACACACACACACACACACACACACACACACATATACACACACGGGGGAGAGTGAGGGAAAGGCAAGGGTGTTGTGATGCTCTGTGGATGTTGCGTTTATGATATGCAAGGGCTGCTTGATGTGGCTGTAACTGCTCTGGAAAGCCTGCTGACAGGCTGTTGTAGCTGCTCGCTGATCACAGGCAGTAAAAGCATGCAGATGGTGGCAGATGATCAGCGTACTGCGAGTGGAATATAAATATGGCTGCTGTCGAAGGGAGGGAACAAACAAACACGCACACATGCAGACACACACACACACACACACACACACACACACACACACACCATAGACGAACAGAAACACTACTTACATTACCCTAGCCTTCTCAACGCTACAGTCCTTTTACAGTTCCATGCTAAATCCAGTATTAATAGCATATACTGACTTAGCATTCTAAAAATGTACTGTGTACATATTAAATGTATTCTCCTTATAAAAAACATACAGCATAATAAAGGTGCATGTACAGTATATTACAAACACTGTATATATTACACAATTATAAAATACAAGAAATCCTGTAAAACACACACACACACACACACACACACACACACACACATATATATATATATATATATATATATATATATATATATATATATATATATATACACACACATATATATATATATATATATATATATATATATATATATATATATATATATATATTGCACTACTAGGAAAGATACATAAAAGAAAAGACAGAAGCAGTTGTGGTTAATGTGAAAGTGTAAGTGTGACTGTAGGTGTAGTAATGATGATTAAAGTTTAAAGAAGGACAGAACATTAAGAACATTTTGAGAACAAATTTTTCAAAACCATTTTCCCCAAGCTATGTTTTTTTTTGTTGTTGTTGTTTCTTACACATTTCATTGGCCCAATGTGATATAATGTAATCAAACTGATGCTATCTAAAGTGTTATAATGTCATTAGGCCTGTGCTACAATGTAGAGGAAATTCCTTAAAGGATAGCAAGGATATAACCATATGCTGTATGTTGAACATGATGGGAGCCCTGGGATGTCATATATCTCCTCAAACTGCTTGCTTTTTACTAAGCCACTTCAGGTTAAGCACCTTCTCTGTCTCTATGCCAGTCCCACCTGGGGCCCCGGCCTTCTGGCCACAAGTCTGCTTTTTAGAACCCATCACGACTAATTGGCATATACTGTAACTCATAGCTTATTACACCCCAGAATTTTGCTGCGTTTGGTCATCGTCGGCTCTCTACAACACCTCTGAGCCTTCACTTTCCAAATAGACCTTTCTGAATAGAAAGTGTTTTAAAATGTTCTTTGTAATGATTGTTGGACATTTTTCACATTTCACGGATCAAGCAGTGTGCATCAAATACGTTCACTGACACTGGGATTTCTCCTTCCTGCTATGTCTGGGCTAATTGGGATGGAAATAAAGCAGAGGAATGGCAAATTAATGTGACAGGAAGAAATCACATCTCAGCTGCCCAGCGAGCAGGGGGAATAAAACGAACCACGAGGCTGCTCCCGGCTGTGCAGTCTCTGTTGTGTAATTAATGTAGCATTTAATTCACCCATTAAGGTGACAGACTACAGTGTGTCAGTATATCTGTACAAATGTCTACCTCTGGCAACAGTTAAAAGCATTACATGTCATGACTAAAATAGAAGGATTTCATGCTATATTTTCAGTCTTCAGAACCGAATAGTTGGATATGAAAGAAGACATTTTGATTTGAAGTTTCATACATGTGAGGTGGGTTTTGGCTATAATGTGTCTTATGTAATCAGCTATGTTTGCATTGGGTATGATTAGCTCATGCTAGTTACATATGTGAGTTGTATGTGAATTTGCATAAAAGAGTACATTATTATTATTTTTTTCCCCCTATATCAGCATAATCTTAATTGTCTATATGATTATGTAATGTTAGTGATTTTTTTTTGTCTTTGCTGGAGCAAGCAAGCTCACACCCTTTAACCTCTGCATCTTGATTGAACCATGAATTATTAGCTGGTCAGTGGCTAGGCTAATTAACGCTACAGTAATGTTCACTAGCCTTGGGTTTGGGTGCTGACGCTGTGTTAAGGACTGGCTGTGCTGCTCTGGTGTGCCACTGCTGATGTTTGCCTGCAGTTGAGCCCATTAGGATGGACTGTACCGCAGTGATTGCTGTGTGAAAGCCAAAAGCTCCCTGAGTCCATGATTATCCTTGTAGAGTGTAATTTCTTGAACTGGTCCTAAATTCAGTATTATATGCTCCCGACTGAGCAGTTTCTGTTGTGAAATTCATATAGCATTTAATTCACCTTGTGAAGGTGTCAGACTACATTGTGTTACTATAGCTGTTCAAAAAGCTGTCTTTGGTAACAAGCATAACATGGCTGTCTTCTACAGTAAAATTATTTTATGCTACATATTTTTCACAAAATTTTCAATAAGCATATACTGACTGTATCTCTGTCATTTATCCACTTAAAATCTCTATATGTTCAATTTGTCTTATATAATCAACTGGTTCTTGTGTAACTGAGCTTATTTATACTATTTCTCACAAGGTCTTATTACTGCACATGTTCTCTGGCAAGCTGTTTTGCCTGTTAATTCCAATTAGCTCAGTTGTGCGTCTCCGTTGACCTTCCCTGTTCATGCCGTGGTTTGTTCTTGCTGTCCTGCAGTTCTCTGACATACCCGGCAGCCTCCAGTGTTGGACCCAAGAACCTCTTCACTGCTGGTGGCATGAACTCTATGGAATGTTACACAGGCCAGACTGTCTCATGGACCTGGTCATTATGTTTTAGAGGAGGGAGAGGTGGTTGTGGGCATAATAGGGGTTTCGTTTATGATGTAAAGTGGATGCCGGCCATTAATCTGAGCACCGGTTGGTACTGTAGTGTGCTGACAGGCTGATTGATGCCATGCTTATTCTCTCATGCCGAGCTGCTGCTTGTAGATCACAGTGAGAAACACTGAGTACATGTGCTCACACTGCTGAGCTGCTTCTCTCTCCGTAGTCTGCTAAAGCTGTGGAAGTGTTCTGTTGTTCTGTTGGCCAAGTACACAACAGCAAAATTGCGGGAGGGGAGCGGGAGGGCATGTGCCGACCGGGGGTGGGGGGGCTGTTAGAGCAGGAGTGTGCAGCTAAGAAGAGAATACATACGGTGACATCTCTGCAGGTTCTGCAGATTCAATTTGCTTCCAGTTTCCAGTTTCTGCTTCCTGTTTCTGATTTTATAATTCTGAAAATTAGGGCTGCACATAATGAAACTCCTAATTTAGTAAGTAAATTACTAAACTGGATAATTCGCATTTTTTTCAGCATTCTGTATTTGGAATTGTTTTCCCGAATGTTCTGTATTATTATTATTATCAAGAAACAGTTCATTTAGTTCACTGATAATGTAAAAAAGTTTTGCGAAATTTATATATGCTATTGACAGTCATGTGAAAAAATAAGTACACCCCATGGAAATTGTTGGCTTTTTTGACATATTTGGACAAGCAAACATTTCATCCTCTTTGAAACACTGCCTATTAATAAAGATGATACACACATTTTGTAGTAATTTTCACAATTTAAATTAACAAAAAAAAAGATCAGTCACATGGAAAAAGTAAGTACACCCCTTCATTTACCACACCTTCAAATGCATAAAATTAGAATTAGTTGTTCAAGATTGGGTGCCAGTGATTAGAACCTGCTTAGGGAGTGCAGGTGGAACCGGCCTTATTTATAGCCCTCTGGTGTATAAATAAATGTATCTGGCATTCCCTTTGTTATTGAGGTGTGTGGTGGCATCATGCCAAGATCTAAAGAGTTCTATAAGGCCTTCAGAAAAAAAAATGCCTATGAGTCTGGCAAATGATTTAAAAAGATCTCCAAATTATTTGAAATACATCATTCCACTTTAAGGAAATCTACAAGTGGCACAGATTTCAAACGACAATGCCAATTAGTCCAGGACTGACCGTCCCAGCAAATTCAGCCCAAAAGCAGTCTGTCTGATGCAAAATAAGTCTCCAAGAACCCCAAAATATAATCACAGGATCTGGAGTAAGTCTTGCAACTGTTAGTGTCAAAGTGCATGCTTCTACAATCAGAAAGAGATTGCACAAATTTGACCCGCATGGAAGGCGTGTCAGGAAAAAGCCTTTACTGTCTAAAAAAAACATTAAAGCAAGACTACAGTTTGCCAATGAGCATATAGGCAAAGACCAGGCCTTTTAGAATATTGTGCTCTGGACAGATGAATCAAAGACAGAGTTGTTTGGTCACAGTAACAGCAGACATGTTTGATGCTGACCAAAGACAGCTTTTCAGGAGAAGCAGCTCATACCAACTTTGAAGCATGGTGGTGTAAATGTTATGATTTTGGGTCAGCTATGAATTTTGCATCATATCAAAGAGTGCTTGAAGATTAATCGGAGGTCATCTATCTGACAGTTGAAGTTGAACCGAAAGTGGACCTTTCAACAGGGTAAAGATCCTAAGCACACTAGCAATTCCAGCAAGGAATGGCTCAAAAAGAAGAAATAGAGGATTATGGAATGGCCTAGTCAAAGCCCGGATTTGAATCCCATTGAAATATTGTGGGAGGGAATTCAAACGAGCAGTACATGCAGGAAAACCCTCAAATGTCTTGCAACTGAAAGAATATCGTATGGAATAGGGGTCAAAAATTCCAGCAAGCCTGGTAGACAATTATGCAAAACTCCTACAAGAAGTTATTTCTGTTAAAGGGGGAAATACTAGCTTCTGAAGCCAAGGGTGTACTTACTTTTTCCACAGAAGAATATCACATCTATTGCTATTTCTTTTGAATAAATGCCAAAAAAAAGGCAATTTCCATGGGGTGTACTAATTTTTTCACATGACTGTAGATTTAAAATGTAAATATTTTTGTGACTTTTCTACCTGATTTTTCATTGATTAACACTGTTTCAGGTGGGTCATATGATTATTTTTAAACACAGGAAGTAACCTTAACACTGTTTGAAATAGTCTATATAGTTATAAATGTAATTTGAACGACCTGAAACAAGCCCTTAAGTGTATAGTATGAATTTTAAGAAGCCTTTCAACAATTTATGGGGTTTTCATTCTTAGCAAAGGATGTCGCCACAAAAACTTGCAAAAGTCAAATTTATGACTGTTAAAAGTTAGGAATCTATAATTTTAGGATGGTAGAGTTAGCATTTGTAGCTTTACTTTCCATGCCACTCATTAGTATATCTACAGTGCTGTGAAAATGTATTTGCCCCATCCTGATTTCTTCTGTTTTTGTGTGTATCTCATACTAAATAGTTTTAGATCTTCAAGAGAAATACAACATAAAATGAAGGCAACCTGTATAAACACAATACAGTTTTTATTCATTTATTATTTTTTTTGATGCAAGTTATCCAACACTTATCACCAATGTGATCTAATCGCCCCCCTTAAACTTACAATCTGGCTGTGTCACCTTTAGCAGCAATAACTGCAACAAAACGCTTCCAATAACTGGAGATCAGTCTTTCACTTATTTCTAGGACTAGGATTTACTCCTATACTTTGGATCATTGTCTTGCTGCATAATCCAGTTGGCCTTGCATTTCAACTTACGGACTGAAGACCGAACATTCTCCTTTTCCATTTTCAACTCATCAATGCACAAAACATTCTCCCAAAAGGTTTGAGGATCATCAAGGTATGTTTTGGATGAGTCATCGCTGTGCTCTTGGAGGAATTTTGGAATGTCGGCCACTTCTGGGAAGGTTCACTACTTTACAGAGTTTTTCCATTTGGAGATAATGGCTCTCACTGTGGTCCTTTGGAGTCCCAGATCCTTTGAAATAGCTTTGTAACTCTTCCCAGACTGATGTATTTCAATCACCTTCTTCCTCATCATTTCTGGAATTTCTTTCAACTTTGGCATAGTGTGTTACTGGGTAAGACCATTTACCCAAGTTCATACTGTTGAAAAGTGTGATTTAAGTGTAGATTTGATTGAACAGGGTTTGCAGTAATCAGGCCTGGTTGCGTCTAGTCCAGCTGAACCCCATTATGAATGCAGTTTCATAGATTTGGGGAATTAGTAACTATGGCAGCAAATACATTTTCACACAGTTCCTGTTAGTATTGGATAACAGTTTTTGCTTCAATAAATAACATTATCATTTAAATATTTTATTTTGTGTTTATTCAGGTTACCTACAGAAGAAATCAGGATGGGGCAAATACTTTTTCACAGCACTGTATGTAATTATCTATGAGATCTGGTTACAATAACACCAAACCATTCTTTAAAGACATTGCATTTCTTTTCATGCATATATTACAATAAAGAAAACACTTCTGATAAGAATTTTTTTCCTCACTGAAATAAATCACAGAGGACCTCACCAGAAACTGGCAACCTGTTACTTTCATATGTCATGTATGTAAAGTGAATGATGTAGGATACAGACACACTTTGCAACTTGGCTTATATTTTGTCACAGAGATATAAATATCTGTGTAAAATTAACAGTGTATATTTCTGCATTTACACAATTTCATTGCACCATTCTCCCAACACCAGTGGTTTCTCCATTTTGCGTAAAAAAAGACAGATGTATTTAATCCCATTTGTCTCACCATATCTATCTCCTTCTTCTCTTTCCGTCTCACCACTTCTCTGTCTGATTATCTTTCTTGTCCTCACTCACTCTAACTCCCAAACGCTGAGCTTGGTGTGAGAGAGCTAAGTGCTTCTCCTGAGATGGCTACTTGGCCCATTTGCCTTCCACATCTGGACAGGCATGTCCGGGATGAGTATATTTAACTCCTGTTCATTAATCACACATGGACAGTCAATTAGGGTTGTGAAACATGTAGGAGTCACATGGCTAAAGGTGTCGCACTAAAACAGAAACACTGAATAAGTCACTCTGGGGTTTCGAGTGTATGTGTGGACATGGAGGCTTAGAAACCCTTTTGAATTATCACCATCTCAACAGTGCTTATATAAAGATGTACTAATCCATAGTAGCATGTGAATCACGATTAGTATATGCACAGTAGATCCTATTCGTCCTGATCCAGCAGTGTTGTATTATTATATGTCTCATGTAACTTCATAGTACGTTTAGTAATGATGAACTGGATTCCAGCACATTGAAGCTGCTACACATTGTCACGTCTGATATTATGCACTGATAAACATGAATGCAGAGGAAAGCTGCCTGTTTGGCTGACAGTTTTTTTTTTTTTTGTAAGATTTACATTACATGCCCTAAATTACTTGATAGTGAATTCTATTCCATGTCCTTTGCACGGTACTTTAACTGGAATGCTGGATTTCCTTACTGCCACACTGTCTGTAATTATATTAAATACATATGAATGAAATTAAATATGACGCCTACCAGAAAGCCCCTGGAAACACTGGTAGAAAAAAAAGGTAGACATGCCAGCACTGTCAGTATGTCAGTATGGGCCTGCAGTAATTTGTAATAAATTCAGTTGGTTCTACTTCCTAAACAATAAACAAAATTCAGGGTGTCCCAAACGTCTCCGTACATAGGGGAAAGAGACATTTTTTAGCAAAATGTCTCAAAATCAAACTTAGTTTATGTTATATATAAATTTTCAGATTGCCTTTGAGAATGCTTTTGACAATAGAAAAACGTACTGAAATCATCCTCATGGCTGGATCGGGAAGCTGTTGCAAGGTTGTGATGGACTTTAACAGGAAAAATAGCGAGCACATCACATATGACACTGCTGTCAAACTTATTAACAAAGTCAGAAAGATTGGAAGTGTTGCAGACCAACCGAGAAGTTTACATCCACGAACATCCACTGATGAAGGCACAACTGACGTGGTGCTGGCAAACATTTGGACACCCTACAGTAGCCTAATTTAAAGCACCATGACTCTGACCAGGTGGTTAATAAGGATGCTGTAGATGCATTGTGCAGTGTTATGTACGCACCATATTAACACACTCATGTTAACTAATGTGGTATTTGTTTGTCCTGCAAGCTTCACAACTTATTTGTTATATTCTATGGGATACCAGTCCCTTAGAATGTGCACACATCTAACTTCAGCGAGATGCTTTTAAATCTTTCTGGCAAGCTTTCTAATAAAATGTGTCACCTCTGTATTTGTATCTGTTTAGAACACCTTACTTGTTCATTTCAAATGTATTAATATGAGGCTACATCCCTATTATGCATATTCATCCTCTCTCTCTCTTTCCCTAAATAGACATGTCAGGCTGGACCGAGAGGTCAGCAAGGTCACAAGGCCCTTTCTTCTCCTTTACTTCTGAAGTTGACCTTGACTCAGACTGATTCATCCCCTGTCAGGTCACAGTTAAGGGGACTCTGTTTACAGCAGACCCTGTTGTGAGACAGCCGTTCTGCAGGCGCGTGCTTTAGGTCTATGACATCTCTTTGTTCTCTGACACTTTTTTTTGCTGCAAACATCTTTATCTCTCATCCATTCTCTCCATGTGTGCTTCCCCTCTGTCACTTTGCAAATAAGGCTTACGGCTGAAAAGAGTGAGGTGTGGATGCAGAGGGATAATGTGTTTTTTCTAAAAAAAAACCACTCTGTCAAAAGCAAACAAATTAAAAAGCAAGTCTATCCATTTGCACGGGTAATCACAGTAAATGGCCTGCAGCTCGCACGCATCTCGTTGTTTGTTGGACGATCGCAGATCCTCCTCGTTTGACAGCTTAGTTAGCAGTCCAGGGAGCTGTGAAAAGTCACACTCTCCGTATTGCGGGTTTGTTTTTCAATTTGGATGCCACAAGCGCAGCTCCTAACGAGAGTCTGTCACCACAGCTACTGAGATGAAATTTCTTCACGTACTTCTAAGTTGACCTAGAACTCATTTTTGTGCAGCTGTCAAGAATTTCGACTACTAGCAAAGCATCTGTGTAATAGCATGAGCATTTTTTGTACTTTCTATAGGTATTGTGGTTCATGTAAATTCCTCAAGTGATGAGAAGGTCAAGATAACTCAACGGTTTTGCCTCAGTAGGTTTTTCCTCCTCATCACCTTGAGTGTGTATGCGTGTAAACTGACAAGAGCTAATTATTGATTAAACATGGCCTAGGCACTCAGATCTCACGGGAGGACATCGTAGAACACACAGGCCAGCAGAACACCACTCTGCTGCCATTTCCCATGAGCCCCTGGGCTTCAGGGACTGCAGCCTGCTAATGAGTTGTTTGCAGACCCCGAGAACGCGGTGGCGATAACCTATGACCTCCAGCCACATTGTCTAGGGAGCCAGGGGAAGAAAACAGAGAGAGCACAAACAGGAGAGCGGGGGAGGCATGGTGTTTTAGCTGGAGTGTTTTCTTGTGGGGAGTGTTTTGGCTCTTGTGTTAAAACCTTGTGGCCTCGAGTGCCATGCGAATAACACTTTGCTTTATCTCCGAGCTCCGATCGATGCACCACTTGATGAAATGCATTCAGTTTTTTTGTTGATAAACTGTAACGCTGTCGTTGTGTATTAGTATGTTTGGGCCCATTCGTGTGCTCTGAGTCAAGGACACACACAGCAGCACACACTAGCGTACATACACACACTAATAGTCATGATTAATGTTCCTCTTCTCGGAGACAAAATAAACCAGTTTCTCTGCCGTGTCATATTGAGGCACTAGAGGAGAAATGGTTTATCATCTTTGTCATACACTGTACCCTCGTTCAGTCTGCTCCTTCAAAGTGAAAGTTGTGTAAATATTTCAGGACGTGAACAATTTTCTGAAGATACACAAACAGTTAATCTGACCTTGCCTTATTACCTATAGTCTATATATGATGTACCTCTGTGCTCATAATATTTTAGTAAATGTATATGGATGTAACACAGATTTTGGTCATTTGGTGAAATTTGTTAAATAAAAATTAAAACAAAGCTTTCCTCAGTAATTCTATTAATAAATAATTGGGTGAATATTAGTATGAGTTGGGTTTGTGACATCAGAAAACTCATCATGGTCTGAAATGTATATATATAAATGTTTACATTAGCTAGCTGGCTATTTTAGTGCACAATTACAAAACCTAAAGTTACACTTACTCTTGATACAGATATCTGATTTTAAGAGTTAGAGTTAGTCTAAGCTTCACATGTACAGGGTTATATTTAGCCAGTGTGGCCCCTTGACTTTTGTAATAGCATAGTACATTACAGGTAAAAGCATTGTGTAATAAGGGAAGAGGGAAAAGTGGTGGCTTTAAGATGTCAGGAGGACATGGGGGCATTTCCAATTTGCATATTCATTCATATTCATAGCTCTTTGCATTTTCAGTGAGCACAGAGGTTTAAAATTAAACATTCAGGCAGACTTTAATCATAACGTTAAGACTTGGCAAAGACTCTTTAAAACCAACAGGTCAAAAAGACATTTCTAAATATCATGACTTTCCCACTCAACCCTTAAACACACACTTCTCTCCCATGAGCTGTTAATAATACTTGTACGGCCAGTCATATGAAGCTCTCTATTTGTATCTGTGGATGACATGCGATCTGGACCATGCCCAGTGAGGAGAAAAACCCATCTAATTAACCCTCCTGGTACCATGTCATGTGATTAAATTAAAAATGGCAACCCCCCCACTCCACCCCTCAATGGGCCCGCCCTGGTACAAAACACCACCAATAATCATTTGTTTTACCTTCCCATTTAAGCCTATTTCAGCGCTCTGATGAGTACATAATTACTGGCCCAGTCTTGCCTGCACGTCCTGTACATTCGATGTTCATTAATAACAATAAAAGGTTGAGGGTTAAAAACTCATTTAATTGCCTTTATGTTAATGACATTATGAATAGCCACAGCAGCAGAGAGTCTAATTTTGTCTGCCAGCTCCGGCGCCTGTTCCCCAGGAGGGCTACTCGTTTTTTGCCAGAATTACAGATGCACAGTTCCCTGCGTCTCGTGCAGGTGGGTGCCTTGGCAAAAGCAAAATTAATGTGCACAGCACTTTAGTTTCGGTGACTAACGCACACTCTCCAGACAAGAATTATCCTGAGACTTGGGCAGGGAATGAGTTTCTCTCTCTCTCTCTCTCACACACACACACACAAACACACACACACACACACACACACACACACACACACACACACACACACACACACACACACCGGCTTAAAAATGCACCCAAGCCTAAGATGAAACAAACACCTTTGCTTGGTGACAATCCCCAACGAAGGAAGAGTTATGATACACATTGTCTTTTAGTTTGCTTTGATAATTCACACACAAACAGCCTCTGTACTAACAGCATTTTAATATCTAATGTTAACAACACTCTCACTTGCCTCCTCACCTTCAGTACTGCTGCTGACCAGAGACTTGCTAACAACTAAATTAGAAGGCTGCTCTGCTGTAATTCTCATGCCTTTCAGCACTTTCAGACATGAATATTGCAAGCAGTGATTTAAGTAGAGTTTTGGCTTTTTAACTTATTCAGATTCCTATTAGCCAAGGTTATGCTGCATGGGGGTCAAAATCTGAGTAAGGCTTCTTGTTCAAATTACTACTAATTATAAGGTCTAAAACATTCTCTCTTTAAACTTTACATGGAACAGTAAGCTTACGCTTATGTCTGAGCTCTGTATGGTAAGGTTTATGCTAAATGAGAAAAAAAAAGGAATATAGCAGTTTGGTGCAATAAATCTTACATGGCAGTGTGCAGGCTCAACAATGGATTAAACAACTGTAAATGATATAGTGTGTGCATATATAAAATATAAAATATGTGGAATATGCATTCTTCGATCTGCCAAAAGAAATAGGCGATGTAATGAAGTGAGGACAAAAGCACTTGGAAGTTGTTAGTTTACAGCCATCTCTGGGCAGAAATGAGGCCAAGGGGGTTGATGATGAATGAGTCCATCTCCTCGAGCAAAAGGATGACCTGGATCCCCCTCCCCTCTCCTTTTCTCTTCTTTCTTTCTCTTCCTATCCTCTCATTTCCTTTTCTTTTCCTCTTCCCCTCTTGCTCTCTTGTTCTACCGCCAAATGGGCCAACATTTTTTAACTGCACTGCTTTTAGCCAAAGTCACCAGCCCTGACCTATAGCAGCCCCTCCTCCTTCTCCCGCCTCCTTCTTCACAAAAACTGTAATCCCCTTTTCCCGCAGCTCAGAAATTTGATCAAATAGCATGCGCCCTTCCCCACCACTTACTGGCCAATTAAGTCAAGTTCTCATGCAGGGGGCCTGGCTGGCGGCGTGCTATGTTGGGAGGAATTGATTGAAGGCGTTCAGCAATCTATGAGCCCAGCTTTAACGATCTGGGTGATAATACTTGTAATTCTTCTGAGTCAGGGGACTGGCAGGCACAGCTGAGGCCGCGCTAATCCCTGTCCTGATACACTGAAGTAGCAGAGAGGCACTAATCTCTCTCATTCCTCACAAATGTTTTTTTTCTCATAATTTCGTTGCACTTTTACTTCTTTTCTCATTCAAGCCTGCTCTGTTGCCTGTTTCTAGTCTGAAATTCATAAAAGGTAACAATAAAAAAGAAAAGAAAAAAAAACAAACCAAGATAAATAATGCTGTGTATAATATATACAGTGGGGGAAATAAGTATTGAATGTGTCAATATTTTTTTCAGTAAATATATTTCCAATGAGGTTATTCACATGAAATTTTTACCAGACATCAGTATTAACTCAAGAAATCTGGAAATATAAAGAATTCACAACATTAAAGTCCATAAATGAAGTTATGTGTAATAAAGTGGAATGACACAGGAAAAAAGTCTTGAACACACTAAGAAAAAGCAGTTCTCCGAGGCAAGGTAAATCAAGTAACCAGCTGAAATCCATAAGAAATTATACCCTCCATCTGTGCAAATTAATATCAACTGGGTTAGTAAATTGATAGTTTATAAAAAGGCTTTTCATGACCAAGAAACATCTCATGTTGGGTAAAAGCAAAGAGCTCTCCCAAGACCTTCGGAACCTTATTGTTGCAAAAGATATTGATGGAATCGGATACAGGCGTATTTCAAACTTCCGAATCTTCCAGTAAGCATCATTGGGGCCATTATACACAAGTGGAAGAAACATCACTCCATCATCAAACGGCCATGCGCAGGATTTTCTCGCAAGATTTCAGACCAGAGAGACAGAAGAATAGTCAGAAGAGTAGCCCAAGAGCCAAGGACCACTCGGAAAGAGCTCCAGAAACACTTGGAGGCAGCAGGTACCATCGTTACAGTGAAAATAATAGGAAATGCACTCCACTGCTCACGCTCACACCGCAAGACTCCATTACTAAAGAAAAGGCATGTCGAAGCTTGTTTAAAGTTTCTATAACTCCTTTGGACAAGCCTATGAAATACTGGGAGAGGGTAGTCTGGTCAGATGAGAGCAAAACTGAACTTTTTGGCTGTCATACTACACACCATGTTTGTAGAAGAAATGACACTGCACATCACCCTTAAAACACTACACCGACAGTGAAGTTTGGAGGTGGAAGCATCATGTTGTGGGGCTGTTTTTTTATCACATGGTCCTGGCAGACTTCATATAATTGAAGGAACGATGAATGGAGCCCTTTACCGGGAGATTCTTGAGAAGAATCTGCTGCCATCCACCAGGATGATGATGAGACGTGGGTGGACCTTCCAGCAGACAACGATCCAAAGCATACAGCAAAGGAAACTCTCAATTAGTTTCAGAGAAAAAAAATCAAGGTGTTAAAATGGCCCAGTCCATCACCTGACTTGAATCCAATTGAACAAGATTTAAAGACAATATGTTTAGAAGAATGGGACAAAATCACACCTGAATACTGCGGCCCATTAATTTCTTCATACAAGAAGTGTCTTACAAACAAAGACTTCTCCACTAAGTATTAAATAAATTTCAGTTAGTGTCTTCAATAATTTTTTCCTGTGGCATTCCTCTTTATTACACGTCTTCATTTATGGAATTTAATGTTTGGATTTCTTGAGTTAATATTGATGTCTGGTGAAAATTTCATGTGAATAGCCTCATTGGAAATATATTTACTGAAAAAAATGTTGACACATTCAGTACTTATTCCCCCCACTGTACATTAGGCCTATTAGAGCTAGCAGTGACCTCAGCCCTCATGTCATCACTGAGGATGATCCTCAACAGCAGCAGAAGTACTCACAGGCATTGAACAACACTAAAGAGGCACAGCACACCACAGCAAATCTGATAACTGAAAGCAAGGAGAAGATAAACACTGGCAAACCATCAACAAAACCAAAAAACTGCAGTGAATCACAGAATGCCATGATACAGGACAGTGAAAGAGCAGAGTGCAACACAGGTACTGTAGGAAGAAATCTCACATAATTGGAGGATGGTGAGATTGAGTCAGATGAATCAGCATTCTTTAACAGTTCAGAAACCACACACCAACAGCCTGAGGATCTGTACAACACAGCACAGATAAACCACTTTCTACCACTGACTAAAGGAAAAAGGAATGTTTCACTCTCCAGCTACTTTCCAGATAAGTGAAATTTGTTAAATCAGCACAAAACACCACAAGAAATGACAATTTAACAGTACTCTCACCGCAAAGAAGATTCAGCAGCAGCACAGAAAGCTCTTTAAACTGGACTATGAACATTCTTATTAAAGTTATTTAAAGCGAAATCAGGACAAGACTGAAGGGGCTTTTGGACTTATCTGGGTGGGAGGGTGTGGGGTGTGGGGTCTGAGGGTGTTTTAAAACATGTAAATATGTAAATATATAAATATGTAAATATTTAAAATTGATACATTAAAGGAACCGTAAAAAGTGTTTTAAAAAATCTCTCTCGCTCTCTTTCTCTCTCTCTGTAATTTAGAATCCTAAAGTATTATTCTGTTTAAGAGTCTTTCCTGAAAAGCCCGCTTAAAGAGTTTATAAAAAAGAAGCATCCTCTCACATTCAACTGCTTTTATTTCCACCAAATTTCTTAACATGTGTAAATATTTGTATTAACATAAAAAAGATTCAACAACTGAGACATAAACTGAACAAATTTCACAGTCAGTTGACGAACAGAAACAGAAATGAGTCCCTGAACAAAGGGGGGGGGGGGGGGGGGGGGGGGGGTCAATATTAAAAGTAACAGTCAGTATCTGGTGGCCTCCAGCTGCTTTAAGTACTACAGTGCATCTCATCCTTATAGACTGTACCAGATTTGTCAGTTCTTGCTGTGAGATGTTACCCTACTCTTCCACCAAGGCATTTGCAAGTTCTCGATCACATCTGGGGAGACACATGATTACATGTAATTTTCCACTGCAAGGACGATCAGCTGTCCTTCCTGTCTCTCTCTAGCACTGTGTTATGTGTCTTACATTACAGACATTTCAGTTTATTGCTCTGGCCACATCTGCAGTCCTCATGCCTCCCTGCAGCAGGCCAAAGGCATGTTCACTCAGGTGAGCAGGAACCCTAGACATCTTTTCTTCTGGTGTTTTTCACAGTCAGTAGAAAGGACTCTTTAGTGTCCTAAGTTACTGTAATTGTGACCTTAATTGCCTACCGCCTGTAAACTGTTGTTTAAAGACTGTTCCACAGGTGCATGTGCAATGATTGTTTATGGTTCACTGAACAAGCATGAAAAACATCATTTAAACCCTTTCCAATAAAGACCTGTAAAGCTTATTTAGATTTTACAAAATTATCTTTAAAATACAGTCTCCTGAATAAGGGACTTTTTTTTTTTGCTGAGTATATGTGTGTGTGTGGGGGGGGGTTGACTTTCAGAGAGGGTTCTAAATAGAACCACTTAGAACTATCCAAATAGAACTATCCAAAGGTACCCTTTTATCTAAGAGTGTAGGGATACCTACAGAAATGTTACAAGTTCAACAGAACCGAACCTCTTAAATTCACATTACTGAATTCATTCTGAAGACATTTCACTTTAAGTTAAGGAAAACCACTAATTTTAAATTATGTGTGTGAACACAAAATTGGAGCAAATGAAGTGTAATGCCACTATTCTTTGCATCTGGAAGGGGATGATTGTTTAATATTAGGTGATAGAATCATTACACCACAGCCCTTTTACAACCATTAATCCTTCAGCGAATCTTCTCTAATCTGCTGTGTCATTTTATGTTTATGGTACGGGCTAGTTGGTGGCAAACAGGCCACTACAGTGAAATACTAACAACCTTAAGGCACAGGCATAATTAGAGCAAAGCAACGGATGAAGGACTCATTGAAGCGATAGGTCATCAAAATACAGAATTGTGTGTGTTTGAGATGAGTGCGCATGTGTATGTGTGAGTATGTGGGTTTGAAATCACATCCGTTAAATACTCGGTGCTGTAAACATGGTTGCTTGGGAGTGAATGTTAGTTTGACTCATTATTTTTGTCAGGACTGCATATGTTTCCCCTGCACGTGCAACTCGGCCTTATTATCATCCCGATCAGCGAAGGAGGATAGAGTCACATTAATTTGTAGTAATTAATAGCGGCGATGCATCTGACAGCACATGCTAACAAGAGCCTTTGATTGTTCTCTAACCACTACTTTTCTTCTCTGCGTTTACCTCTGAGGAATTCAGAAATATCAAAGCTCGGCTCCATCTGATAAGTGTCAGAATGCAATTTATGAAAGTTTAATTCTTTTGTTGATTTGCTTCAGTGGGTTTTTGATGCCTGCAGAGTCTGCTCCCCTGGTAGAACTTAGAGGAATCGAGTGCTTGTCACCAAAACGGTCTGCTTTTTTTGCTGAGAACAATTGCCATAGGCCAGCCCAACAGGCATGGTTTAATTGCCATTAATTAAAAGCATAAATCTTTTTTTTCTTTGCTGCCTCTGCTCTTAAACAAGGCTTTATGTAGCTGCTTTTTTCTCTCCCTCCTCCCTCGTGCTTCTCAAAATCCCTTCTGGCTAGCGAAGGTCAACACCCCCCATCCCCTCCCCTCCCCTCCCCACACACACCTTCCCCCACCACTCCCTCCTCTCTGCACATCTCTGGAACCATCTTTTTAACACACTCTTCTGCATGATCCGATGTGAAGTGTGAACGGCACAGTGATATTTAGTAAACCAGCTTCCTGCTTTATTGCGGTGTAATGAGGTCAAATGAATCCCCCTTGTAAGTGAGCTGAGACAGCTATGCCTTCCAAATGCTTTCTGACAGCGAGGCAAACAGCCGGTAAACATGACAGCAGCTCCCAGAGAGAGTGGACACTGAGGAAAGAAAGAGCACACACACACACGCACACGCGCACACACACACACACACACACACACACACACACACACACACACACACACACACACACAAACCTTGCAGTTATCACAAGCACACTTTACATTTCTTGCAGCATTTTCATTGGTTTCTTTCCCTCCTCCCAGATCTATGTATTATTACACAATCATTTATGATTATATTCATATTCACCCATTAGGCACTCATTTATGGATGGTATGCTGTGATTGTCCTTGAGTACAGACTTAAATTTGGCCATCAAATCATATGTTGGGATTGTGGATGTCTGTGTTTGAGGGATATGAGTAATTAGTGTGTGTCATGGACAATCAACCATCTCTGTCATGTTAAATCAAGTCAAAATAATCCAGCCTCCCTCACCCCACCTACTACAAGATGCAAAATACACCACACAACAAAAGGCCCTGCAATTTGTTTACAGCTGTGTAGCCATTTCTGCATATTAGCCATAGTCATATCTGCTAGCATTTGCAACTGTTTCGTTTCATGAGCAAACGGGTCCTGCAGAGCCCCCTGTGCCTGATTTAAAAAAAGAACAAGAAAAAAAAGTAGAGTGTACAGCCCAGCTTAGGGTCGAGGAGAGAGCAGCACGCATAAATATGCACAATCGGCCAGCCACTTTAGCCATCCTGATCGATGCTAGCGCCAACACACCAGGCAAACATCTTAAAAGCGGATGAAATTTAGCTTAATTGGGAGATTTGCAGGGCCGGCCTCGGCTGCACTCTATTCCCATCAAGAAGTCCCTGGAAACTGGGGGCGAGGATTTTTGTAAACTAAATGCACAAGCTTGCTGCCTTCATTTGTAATCAGGTCACAGCACTAACCTGTCAATTCGACCTACATAGCATTATATCTTGGAATTAATTTCTTAGGACTTTAACTTTTCTATCTCACACATGCATGCACACACCCAAGGTCCAAGTCAATTTTTTTATATTCCTCACAGTTGACCATGAAGTGGAGGAGAAAGTTCCAATTAAAATTAAAATAAGCTCTTTTAACAGTCTGTTAAATTGACAACCGGACAATGATTTTAATATTGGTATCTGTCAAAGATGTGGGAAAATCCTCAGTTGATAGGGCCCAATGCTTCCAATTAGGAGGCGAGCAGCACCTCAGCCAGTAATGATTTCCAGCTCCCTAAAGATATGGTGCAGACACTTATTGCAAATTACTGACAAAGAGCCATGCTGTATTGATGAGGAGGAACAGCCAGAGCTCCTGTGTTCCCATCAGGTGAGCGAGTAACAAGGATAAGGCCTGGGGATCGGCTTTTCTCTCTCTCCCTGTCTCTCCTTCTCCCTCCCTTTCTCCATGAATATAGTAAATATAGCCGTAATATCAATTCTGTGGGCTCTTACTGATCCTGACTGCGAATCTATGCTATTTGTCTAAAAATCCTTACACATTAAAGGTGAAAAACACTGATCTCTCAGTTCCATTTCTTTTTTGTATTTACATACATTGCCAGTCAAACATGTTTGAACACTCTATATATAGGGCTAAACCCTACTCTGACCTGAAACAAGTTGTCACATTTGCTATTAATTCTACAAAATATCTACAAGAAGATGCTAATGGTTACAGATGGTTAGTGTTTGTAGCTTTTCAGACTTCATTTAATAAAATTGCTCTCTCTTTGAAATTCCAACTTTGATATGTTAAATTCAAAGGAATGGTTTAATTGCATATTATTGGTTGAATATTTGGTGTTTCATTAATCACAAAAGC
The DNA here is from genome assembly GCF_001660625.3 of Ictalurus punctatus. Classification (NCBI taxonomy): domain Eukaryota; kingdom Metazoa; phylum Chordata; class Actinopteri; order Siluriformes; family Ictaluridae; genus Ictalurus; species Ictalurus punctatus. Next base: position 16,105,142 of record NC_030426.2, on the reverse strand, counting down.
AGAATGAATGGTTAATCAATACCTCAAAATTTCAATCATACCTCAAATGGCCTTTGAGGCCATTCCACATTCAGATGGATGGTTACTTTTTTCTCATTACAGAAAGTAGCAAGCAGCTTTTCACTGAAACACTGAGGATATGTATGTTATAGGTTGCCTCATATAAAATGGAACTCATAAAAGTCTGATTGGACCATTCGAATACAAGCAATCTGAACATCTGATATGTCATCTCCACAGGCAATGTAACAACTGTAAAGCAGAGGGAACACTCAACAGCACTGATAGAAAGTGTTCTTTGAACAGTCCAGGGTTCTTCATTTAATAATTCATAAAGATCATGTGAGGTTAAGGCAAAGAATGCTGAGATGCGTTAGGATCTGTATGCAAGAAGAAATATATTTCGGTCTATATGTATAGGTAAACAAATATCAATTGGCTTTGGCAGCAGTAAGTAAGACTGATGTTAATTGCTTTAGGTGATGCTCATATGCTATATAGCATATATTGATTCTTCAAGAGTTTCTTTAAAGTATCTGGTAACAACACGTTTATTTATTGATTTGTTGATTTGTAGCAGAAAAACTTCAGCAGTTAGGGTTGCCGTCTCACAGCTCCAGAGTCCCTGGCTCTATCCTGAGCTCGGGTTATTGTCTGTGTGGAGGTTCTGTGCATGTTCTCCCCATGTCCACATGGGTTTCCTCCAGCTTCTCCATTTTCACCTCCCAAAAACATGCAAGTAGATTGATCGCCTCTGATAAATTGTGTCCATGTGTAAAGGAATGTGTGTGTGTGTGTGTGTGTGTGTGTGTGTGTGTGTGTGTGTGTGTGTGTGTGTGTGTGTGTGTGTGTGTGTGTGTATGTGTGTGTGTGGTGCCCTGTGATGGACTGGCATTGCATCCTGGATATATTCCAGTTTAATGCCTGGCATTAGGGGTAGGTTCCAAATTCAATGCAACCCTGAACAGGATGAAGAGGTTACTGAATGTGAGTGAGTGAACTTCAGTGGTAGGTTGAGCTGGATTTTTTAAAAATTATATACTATAGGAAATGATAAAAAAATCAGATTCTGCCAATAGTTGGAATAGTAATAGTAATGCTAATCTGATTATGGACATGAGCCACATGTCACTGATTTCTTCCTAAATATATGTTGTTTAAACCCATGAACAAGTAGAATGTGACATACCGTTTCCTGCTACATTTTTAAAACTCATTGTACCTACTGCTGTAATGATAGTCAGCCTTGTGCTTATCACAAATCTCTTATTCACAATATGCTAATTCGCCTTTTAGGAGTTTTTCATTGCCAGTGTTGGCCCTGGCTTGCTCACGAGGTATCTAAACCTGCATTCAGATTTCTGTAAAGCTGCTTTGTAACAACATCAATTTGTAACAGCCTTATACAAATAAAATTGGATTGAGTTGAATTGAACTTTACTATTTATTTATTACTATTTACTTCAGTTATTTCATGGAGGCAATATTGAATTAATCCTATGGTGATTCCTATGGCAGATCCAGTTCTTTTCTTTCCAGTTACTGTATGTTTGTTCCCTCATGTATAATAGAAAAATAAAAGCTTTTACTGAATAACTAGATTTTTATTAATTCATCTTCAGTAATCGCTCTCTCAGGGTTTCAGTGGACCCAGAACATATCCCAGAAACACTGGGTACATGGCAGGAATACATTCTCGATGAAACGTCAATCAACACATTTGCATGCCACATGTTTGCAAGTTGATTCAGACATCTAGAGGCAATTTAGACTAGCCAATTCACATAGTCATATTTCTGGCAGGAAACATGAGTTCCCAAAGGAACTTTGAGAGAATCAGTGTTCAGAATCAAACTATCTGCTATGCCACTGTGCTTTCTGAAAGCCGTTCCATAGTATGTTGTTTCTGGACAATTTTAGACAATGATTGTATTATTAGTGTGCATATAACATTCTGTTATAATGTGTTAATATATTTTAGTGTACCTAGAAAAGGCCTTGTGAAATTTTAAGAAATCCGGTTTGTACCATGGAAGATATCTACCTGACTATACATTTATTTGTATATGATTCACACCCAATTACTCTATATTTGTAGGGGGCAGTGTTGATTAAATTACTCAGAAAAATGAATGCACTACAGATCATTAATTATTACTTATGATTACTAATTACTTTACTTTCACATTACTTTCGAAACCTATCAAAGCTACAAAAATACACTACAAAGTGAAACTCAGAGTTCTTTCAATAATTTTAGCACACATCAATGTATGAGATGAAACTTGCCTCGGGTGTTGTCACTGTTTGTAGGACTACCAGACCGATTAAAATATAAAACTTTTCTAATTAGGCTAGTTTGGTGTCGCTAGCCGAAGGGAGGCACAGCTAAGCTATCATTGTATGAGTTTAGCTGCTACAGAGCCATGCAGAGTACATTATCTTTCCTTATGCTCTGCTCATATCATGTTCACGTAAACTGGAACTCATATAGACAATTACACACCTTTTCCTGCTCAGCATCAGAGGATGTTACTGTTTCAGTTTCCCCTTTACAGGTTTAAAAAAAAAAATCAGCATATATCCATTTTTCCTCACACTGACTGTGAGCTAGCCATAGGCAGAAGTGAGAGCTGTCAGCCAATAAGACACAAGTATTTCCGCGTCTTTCCCTGTAAACCCTGTCTGATTGGTCTCGCCTCAGTTCACTGAAGATATAAAATTACAGCACTGCCGTCTTCTTTTACTGACGATCAGTTACGTAGTGACAAACCGCTCGAAGTGGAGAATTATTCGGGGATAAAGAAGAAATCTTCGGGGCTAAACGTGATTTATTTTAAAAATGCATTTTACTTAATATTGTTTTCTTAACAATACTTTTTTACCGCAATTAACGTAATTTTATTGACATAAGTAACTGTAATCAAATTACATAAATTTAAAATCTAATGCATTACATTACTGCGTTATCAGAAAAAGTCATTAGATTACAGTAACGCATTACTTTGTAGCATGTTACACCCAACTCTGGTAGGGGGAGTAAGTTTATTGGATTTCATATAACTGACCATTAACCTCTGACCATTATCCTAACATCCCATTTATTATTTACATCAATGGGCAATGGTAGCTCAGTGGTTAAGACATTGGACTACTGATTGGAAGGTCATGAGTTCAAATCCCATCAAGCTGTCACTGCTGGGCCCTTAAACCTCAACTGCTCAGTTGTATAAAAAATGTGATAAATGTAAGTCGCTCTTGAGCCCTGGCACAAGCAGTGGTGGCTTGGCAGTTAAGGCTCTGGGTTACTGATCTGAAGGTCAGGGGTTCCCCCAGCACTGCCAAGCTGCCACTGTTGGGCCCTTGAGCAAGGCCCTTAACCCTCTCTCTGTTCCACGGGCGCTGTATCAAGCTGACTCCAGCTTCCTGACAAATGCCATAAATAAACAAAAAACTACGCTTATGATAACTGGAGTATCTGATGTGCCACTCTGCTCAGCTACATGTGAAAAAAGTAATGAATACGTTTACTCTTACTTATTTTTAAAAAGAAGAGCATTGGGAAAGGATTAAAGTGTATAAATGGTCAATCAACAATACACAATCTACAAAGGCCTCCACATCCAGATGGCTTGTGGTTGCTTTCTACATCAAGCTACTCGGGGCATTTCCACCACTACAGTGAGAGATGCAATAGTCTGAGACCACTTTCTCTTGTCTATTTTCTAAACAGCAGTATTGAAGGCCAAAACAACCTGATCTCAGAAATGCTGCTAAGGGCAAGTTCCAGCCAATTCCCTGACTTCTTTTAGAATAGTCAAGTCCTATAATGCTTTGGGCATTTTAAAATGCCTTTCTACCTTCACAAACACATACACATTCACCATGTTGACCCTTTGGAACTGTAGACACTTTCAGTGATATAAAGATCAGAAAGTTATATA